>NW_027554153.1:0-100208 GCF_045843805.1 Urocitellus parryii
TTCAAAGAGCTAGCACAAACCGTGTTTGATTTAGAGTTCCAACTACATGTATCCATATAGGAGAAAACAGAGTGAAACCTAAAGATGAATACGGTTACTGCAAAGGAACGGTTTAACCTAGAAGAACGAAATTTGGTGAGCCAAGTGGGATTGGTGTACTGATGATTACCTGCAAGTATCATCAATATTGGGTGAAAAAATGTTAGCTAAGATTTCAGGAAACTCGTAGTTTTTTGGAAGCTTGGCAACCCCTTTAAATGAAAGTGATTCTCGTCAGTCTCTGCTTGGGCCTACTTCAATAGGACACAAACCGCCGAGAAAGAACTTTGAACTACATTATTGTGCCAAGTTTCAAACAGCTAGCACAAACCGTGTTTGATTTAGAGTTCCAAATACATGTATCCATATAGGAGAAAGCAGAGTGAAACCTAAACATGAAAATGGTTACAGGAAACGAACGGTTTAACCTAGAAGAACGAAATTTGGTGAGCCAAGTGGGATTGCTGTACTGATCATTACCTGCAAGTATCATCAAGATTGGGTGAAAAAATGTTTGCTGAGATTTCAGGAAACTCGTAGTTTTTTGGAAGCTTGGCAACCCCTTTCAATGAAAGTGATTCTCGTCAGTCTCTGCTTGGGGCTACTTCAATAGGACACAACAGTAGTGACAGAACTTGGAACTACATTATTGTGCCAAGTTTCAAAGAGCTAGCACAAACTGTGTTTGATTTAGAGTTCCAACTAGATGTATCCATATAGGAGAAAGCAGAGTGAAACCTAAACATGAAAACGGTTACTGCTAAGGAACGGTTTAACCTAGAAGAACGAAATTTGGTGAGCCAAGTTGGATTGGTGTACTGATCATTACCTGCAAGTATCATCAAGATAGGGTGAAAAAATGTTTGCTGAGATTTCAGGAAACTCGTAGTTTTTTGTAAGCTTGGCAGGCCCTGTCAATGAAAGTGATTCTCGACAGTCTCTGCTTGGGGCTACTTCAATAGGACACAAAGCATAGCGATAGAACTTGGAACTACATTATTGTGCCCAGTTTCAAAGAGCTAGCACAAACCGTGTTTGGTTTAGAGTTCCAACTACATGTATACATATAGGAGAAAACAGAGTGAAACCTAAACATGAAAACGGTTACTGCAAACGAACGGTTAACCTAGAAGAACGAAATTTGGTGAGCCAAGTGGGATTGGTGTACATCATTACCTGCAAGTATCATCAAGATTGTGTGAAAAAATATTTGCTGAGATTTCAGGAAACTCGTAGTTTTTTGGAAGCTTGGTAACCCATTTCAATGAAGTGATTCTCCTCAGTCTCTGATTGGGGCTACTTCAATAGGACACAAACCATAGCGATAGAACTTGGAACTACATTATTGTGCCAAGTTTCAAAGAGCTAGCACAAACCGTGTTTGATTTAGAGTTCCAACTACATGTATCCATATAGTAGAAAAGAGAGTGAAACCTATACGTGAAAATGGTTACTGCAAAGGAACGGTTTACCCTAGAAGAACGAAATTTGGTGAGCCACGTGGGACTGGTGTACTGATCATTACCTGCAAGTATCATCAAGATTGGGTGAAAAAATGTTTGCTGAGATTTCAGGAAACTCGTAGATTTTGGAAGCTTGGCAACCCCTTTCAATGAAAGTAATTCGCGTCAGTCTCTGCTTGGGGCTACTTCAATAGGACACAAACCATGGCGATAGAACTTGGAACTACATTATTGTGCCAAGTTTCAAACAGCTAGCACAAACCGTGTTTGATTTAGAGTTTCAACTACATGTATCCATATAGGAGAAAACAGAGTGAAACCTAAAGATGAAAACGGTTACTGCAAACTAACGGTTTAACCTAGATGAACAAAATTTGGTGAGCCAAGTGGGATTGGTGTACTGATCATTACCTGCAAGTATCATAAAGATTGGGTGAAAAAATGTTTGCTGAGATTTCAGGAAACTCGTAGATTTTTGTAAGCTTGGCAACGCTTTCAATGAAAGTGATTCTCGTCAGTCTCTGCTTGGGGCTACTTCAATAGGACACAAACCACAGAGAAAGAACTTTGAACTACATTATTGTGCCAAGTTTCAAACAGCTAGCACAAACCGTGTTTGATTTAGAGTTCCAACTACATGTATCCATATAGGAGAAAACAGAGTGAAACCTAAACATGAAAATGGTTACAGCAAACGAACGGTTTAACCTAGAAGAACGAAATTTGGTGAGCCAAGTGGGATTGGTGTACTGATCATTACCTGCAAGTATCATCAAGATTGGGTGAAAAATGTTTGGTGAGATTTCAGGAAACTCGTAGTTTTTTGTAAGCTTGGCAGCCCCTTTCAATGAAAGTGATTCTCGACAGTCTCTGCTTGGGGCTACTTCATTAGGACACAAACCATAGCGATAGAACTTGGAACTACATTATTGTGCCAAGTTTCAAAAAGCTAGCACAAATCGTGTTTGATTTAGAGTTCCAACTACATGTATCCATATAGGAGAAAGCAGAGTGAAACCTAAACATGAAAACGGTTACTGCAAAGGAACGGTTTAACCTAGAAGAACGAAATTTGGTGAGCCAGGTGGGACTGGTGTACTGATCATTTCCTGCAAGTATCTTAAAGATTGGGTGAAAAAATGTTTGCTGAGATTTCAGGAAACTCGTAGTTTTTTGGAAGCTTGGCAACCCCTTTCAATGAAAGTGATTCTCGTCAGTCTCTGCTTGGGGCTACTTCAATAGGACACAAACCATAGAGAAAGAACTTTGAAGTACATTATTGTGCCAAGTTTCAAAGAGCTAGCACAAACCGTGTTTGATTTAGAGTTCCAACTACATGTATCCATATAGGAGAAAACAGAGTGAAACCTAAACATGGAAACGGTTACTGCAAAGGAACGGTTTAACCTAGAAGAACGAAATTTGGTGAGCAAAGTGGGATTGGTGTACTGATCATTACCTGCCAGTATCATCAAGTTTCGGTGAAAAAATGTTTGCTGAGATTTCAGGAAACTCGTTGTTTTTTGGAAGCTTGGCAACCCCTTTCAATGAACGTGATTCTCGTCAGCGTCTGCTTGGGGCTACTTCAATAGGACACAAACCATAGCGATAGAACTTGGAACTACATTATTGTGCAAGTTTCAAAGAGCTAACACAAACCATGTTTGATTTAGAGTTCCAACTACATGTATCCATATAGGAGAAAACAAAGTGAAACCTAAACATGAAAACGGTTACTGCAAAGGAACGGTTTAACCTAGAAGAACGAAATTTGGTGAGCCAAGTGGGATTGGTGTACTGATCATTTCCTGCAAGTATCATCAAGATAAGGTGAAAAAATGTTTGCTGAGATTTCAGGAAACTCGTAGTTTTTTGTAAGCTTGGCAGCCCCTGTCAATGAAAGTGATTCTCGACAGTCTCTGCTTGGGGCTACTTCAATAGGACACAAACCATAGCGATAGAACTTGGAACTACATTATTGTGCCAAGTTTCAAAAAGCTAGCACAAATCGTGTTTGATTTAGAGTTCCAACTACATGTATCCATATAGGAGAAAGCAGAGTGAAACCTAAATATGAAAACGGTTACTGCTAAGGAACGGTTTAACCTAGAAGAAAGAAATTTGGTGAGCCAAGTGGGATTGGTGTACTGATCATTACCTGCAAGTATCATCAATATTGGGTGAAAAAATATTTGCTGAGATTTCAGGAAACTCGTAGTTTTTTGGAAGCTTGGCAACCCCTTTCAATCAAAGTGATTCTCGTCAGTCTCTGCTTGGGGCTACTTCCATAGGACACAATCCATAGCGATAGAACTTGGAACTACATTATTGTGCCAAGTTTCAAAGAGCTAGCACAAACCGTGTTTGATTTAGAGTTCCAACTACATGTATCCATATAGGAGAAAACAGAGTGAAACCTATAGATGAAAACGGTTACTGCAAAGGAACGGTTTAACCTAGAAGAACGAAATTTGGTGAGCCAAGTGGGATTGCTGTACTGATCATTACCTGCCAGTATCATCAAGATTGGGTGAAAAAATGTTTGCTGAGATTTCAGGAAACTCGTAGTTTTTTGGAAACTTGGCAAGCCCTTTCAATGAAAGTGATTCTCGTCAGTCTCTACTTGGGCCTCCTTCAATAGGAAACAAACCATAACGAAAGAACTTTGAACTACATTATTGTGCCAAGTTTCAAAGAGGTAGCACAAACCGTGTTTGATTTAGAGTTCCAACTACATGTATCCATATAGGAGAAAGCAGAGTGAAACCTAAACATGAAAACGGTTACTGCAAACGAACGGTTGAACCTAGAAGAACAAAATTTGGTGAGCCAAGTGGGATTGGTGTACTGATCATTACCTGCAAGTATCATCAGGAGTGGGTGCAAAAATGTTTGCTGAGATTTCAGGAAACTCGTAGTTTTTTGGAAGCGTGGCAACCCCTTTCAATGAAAGTGATTCTCGTCAGTCTCTGCTTGGGGCTACTTCAATAGGACACAAACGATAGCGATAGAACTTGGAACTACATTATTGTGCCAGGTTTCAAATAGCTAGCACAAACCGTGTTTGATTTAGAGTTCCAACTACATGTATCCATATAGGAGAAAACAGAGTGAAACCTAAACATGAAAATGATTACTGCAAACGAACGGTTTAAACTAGAAGAACGAAATTTGGTGAGCCACGTGGGACTGGTGTACTGATCATTACCTGCCAGTATCATCACGATTGGGTGAAAAAATGTTTGCTGAGATTTCAGGAAACTCGTAGTTTTTTGGAAGCTTGCCAGCCCCTTTCAATGAAAGTGATTATCGTCAGTCTCTACTTGGGCCTCCTTCAATAGGAAACAAACCATAGCGAAAGAACTTTGAACTACATTATTGTGCCAAGTTTCAAAGAGCTAGCACAAACCGTGTTTGATTTAGAGTTCCAACTACATGTATCCATATAGGAGAAAACAGAGTGAAACCTAAAGATGAATACGGTTACTGCAAAGGAACGGTTTAACCTAGAAGAACGAAATTTGGTGAGCCAAGTGGGATTGGTGTACTGATGATTACCTGCAAGTATCATCAATATTGGGTGAAAAAATGTTTGCTGAGATTTCAGGAAACTCGTAGTTTTTTGGAAGCTTGGCAACCCCTTTAAATGAAAGTGATTCTCGTCAGTCTCTGCTTGGGCCTACTTCAATAGGACACAAACCGCCGAGAAAGAACTTTGAACTACATTATTGTGCCAAGTTTCAAACAGCTAGCACAAAACGTGTTTGATTTAGAGTTCCAAATACATGTATCCATATAGGAGAAAGCAGAGTGAAACCTAAACATGAAAATGGTTACAGGAAACGAACGGTTTAACCTAGAAGAACGAAATTTGGTGAGCCAAGTGGGATTGCTGTACTGATCATTACCTGCAAGTATCATCAAGATTGGGTGAAAAATGTTTGCTGAGATTTCAGGAAACTCGTAGTTTTTTGGAAGCTTGGCAACCCCTTTCAATGAAAGTGATTCTCGTCAGTCTCTGCTTGGGGCTACTTCAATAGGACACAACAGTAGTGACAGAACTTGGAACTACATTATTGTGCCAAGTTTCAAAGAGCTAGCACAAACTGTGTTTGATTTAGAGTTCCAACTAGATGTATCCATATAGGAGAAAGCAGAGTGAAACCTAAACATGAAAACGGTTACTGCTAAGGAACGGTTTAACCTAGAAGAACGAAATTTGGTGAGCCAAGTTGGATTGGTGTACTGATCATTACCTGCAAGTATCATCAAGATAGGGTGAAAAAATGTTTGCTGAGATTTCAGGAAATTCGTAGTTTTTTGTAAGCTTGGCAGGCCCTGTCAATGAAAGTGATTCTCGACAGTCTCTGCTTGGGGCTACTTCAATAGGACACAAAGCATAGCGATAGAACTTGGAACTACATTATTGTGCCCAGTTTCAAAGAGCTAGCACAAACCGTGTTTGGTTTAGAGTTCCAACTACATGTATACATATAGGAGAAAACAGAGTGAAACCTAAACATGAAAACGGTTACTGCAAACGAACGGTTAACCTAGAAGAACGAAATTTGGTGAGCCAAGTGGGATTGGTGTACATCATTACCTGCAAGTATCATCAAGATTGTGTGAAAAAATATTTGCTGAGATTTCAGGAAACTCGTAGTTTTTTGGAAGCTTGGTAACCCATTTCAATGAAGTGATTCTCCTCAGTCTCTGATTGGGGCTACTTCAATAGGACACAAACCATAGCGATAGAACTTGGAACTACATTATTGTGCCAAGTTTCAAAGAGCTAGCACAAACCGTGTTTGATTTAGAGTTCCAACTACATGTATCCATATAGTAGAAAAGAGAGTGAAACCTATACGTGAAAATGGTTACTGCAAAGGAACGGTTTACCCTAGAAGAACGAAATTTGGTGAGCCACGTGGGACTGGTGTACTGATCATTACCTGCAAGTATCATCAAGATTGGGTGAAAAAATGTTTGCTGAGATTTCAGGAAACTCGTAGATTTTGGAAGCTTGGCAACCCCTTTCAATGAAAGTAATTCGCGTCAGTCTCTGCTTGGGGCTACTTCAATAGGACACAAACCATGGCGATAGAACTTGGAACTACATTATTGTGCCAAGTTTCAAACAGCTAGCACAAACCGTGTTTGATTTAGAGTTTCAACTACATGTATCCATATAGGAGAAAACAGAGTGAAACCTAAAGATGAAAACGGTTACTGCAAACTAACGGTTTAACCTAGATGAACAAAATTTGGTGAGCCAAGTGGGATTGGTGTACTGATCATTACCTGCAAGTATCATAAAGATTGGGTGAAAAAATGTTTGCTGAGATTTCAGGAAACTCGTAGATTTTTGTAAGCTTGGCAACGCTTTCAATGAAAGTGATTCTCGTCAGTCTCTGCTTGGGGCTACTTCAATAGGACACAAACCACAGAGAAAGAACTTTGAACTACATTATTGTGCCAAGTTTCAAACAGCTAGCACAAACCGTGTTTGATTTAGAGTTCCAACTACATGTATCCATATAGGAGAAAACAGAGTGAAACCTAAACATGAAAATGGTTACAGCAAATGAACGGTTTAACCTAGAAGAACGAAATTTGGTGAGCCAAGTGGGATTGGTGTACTGATCATTACCTGCAAGTATCATCAAGATTGGGTGAAAAAATGTTTGGTGAGATTTCAGGAAACTCGTAGTTTTTTGTAAGCTTGGCAGCCCCTTTCAATGAAAGTGATTCTCGACAGTCTCTGCTTGGGGCTACTTCATTAGGACACAAACCATAGCGATAGAACTTGGAACTACATTATTGTGCCAAGTTTCAAAAAGCTAGCACAAATCGTGTTTGATTTAGAGTTCCAACTACATGTATCCATATAGGAGAAAGCAGAGTGAAACCTAAACATGAAAACGGTTACTGCAAAGGAACGGTTTAACCTAGAAGAACGAAATTTGGTGAGCCAGGTGGGACTGGTGTACTGATCATTTCCTGCAAGTATCTTAAAGATTGGGTGAAAAAATGTTTGCTGAGATTTCAGGAAACTCGTAGTTTTTTGGAAGCTTGGCAACCCCTTTCAATGAAAGTGATTCTCGTCAGTCTCTGCTTGGGCCTAGTTCAATAGGACACAAACCATAGAGAAAGAACTTTGAAGTACATTATTGTGCCAAGTTTCAAAGAGCTAGCACAAACCGTGTTTGATTTAGAGTTCCAACTACATGTATCCATATAGGAGAAAACAGAGTGAAACCTAAACATGGAAACGGTTACTGCAAAGGAACGGTTTAACCTAGAAGAACGAAATTTGGTGAGCAAAGTGGGATTGGTGTACTGATCATTACCTGCCAGTATCATCAAGTTTCGGTGAAAAAATGTTTGCTGAGATTTCAGGAAACTCGTTGTTTTTTGGAAGCTTGGCAACCCCTTTCAATGAACGTGATTCTCGTCAGCGTCTGCTTGGGGCTACTTCAATAGGACACAAACCATAGCGATAGAACTTGGAACTACATTATTGTGCCAAGTTTCAAAGAGCTAGCACAAACCGTGTTTGATTTACAGTTCCAACTACATGTATCCATATAGGAGAAAACAAAGTGAAACCTAAACATGAAAACGGTTACTGCAAAGGAACGGTTTAACCTAGAAGAACGAAATTTGGTGAGCCAAGTGGGATTGGTGTACTGATCATTTCCTGCAAGTATCATCAAGATAAGGTGAAAAAATGTTTGCTGAGATTTCAGGAAACTCGTAGTTTTTTGTAAGCTTGGCAGCCCCTGTCAATGAAAGTGATTCTCGACAGTCTCTGCTTGGGGCTACTTCAATAGGACACAAACCATAGCGATAGAACTTGGATCTACATTATTGTGCCAAGTTTCAAAAAGCTGGCACAAATCGTGTTTGATTTAGAGTTCCAACTACATGTATACATATAGGAGAAAGCAGAGTGAAACCTAAATATGAAAACGGTTACTGCTAAGGAACGGTTTAACCTAGAAGAAAGAAATTTGGTGAGCCAAGTGGGATTGGTGTACTGATCATTACCTGCAAGTATCATCAATATTGGGTGAAAAAATATTTGCTGAGATTTCAGGAAACTCGTAGTTTTTTGGAAGCTTGGCAACCCCTTTCAATCAAAGTGATTCTCGTCAGTCTCTGCTTGGGGCTACTTCCATAGGACACAATCCATAGCGATAGAACTTGGAACTACATTATTGTGCCAAGTTTCAAAGAGCTAGCACAAACCGTGTTTGATTTAGAGTTCCAACTACATGTATCCATATAGGAGAAAACAGAGTGAAACCTATAGATGAAAACGGTTACTGCAAAGGAACGGTTTAACCTAGAAGAACGAAATTTGGTGAGCCAAGTGGGATTGCTGTACTGATCATTACCTGCCAGTATCATCAAGATTGGGTGAAAAAATGTTTGCTGAGATTTCAGGAAACTCGTAGTTTTTTGGAAACTTGGCAAGCCCTTTCAATGAAAGTGATTCTCGTCAGTCTCTACTTGGGCCTCCTTCAATAGGAAACAAACCATAACGAAAGAACTTTGAACTACATTATTGTGCCAAGTTTCAAAGAGGTAGCACAAACCGTGTTTGATTTAGAGTTCCAACTACATGTATCCATATAGGAGAAAGCAGAGTGAAACCTAAACATGAAAACGGTTACTGCAAACGAACGGTTGAACCTAGAAGAACGAAATTTGGTGAGCCAAGTGGGATTGGTGTACTGATCATTACCTGCAAGTATCATCAGGAGTGGGTGCAAAAATGTTTGCTGAGATTTCAGGAAACTCGTAGTTTTTTGGAAGCGTGGCAACCCCTTTCAATGAAAGTGATTCTCGTCAGTCTCTGCTTGGGGCTACTTCAATAGGACACAAACGATAGCGATAGAACTTGGAACTACATTATTGTGCCAAGTTTCAAAGAGCTAGCACAAACCGTGTTTGATTTAGAGTTCCAACTACATGTATCCATATAGGAGAAAACAGAGTGAAACCTAAACATGAAAATGGTTACTGCAAACGAACGGTTTAAACTAGAAGAACGAAATTTGGTGAGCCACGTGGGACTGGTGTACTGATCATTACCTGCCAGTATCATCACGATTGGGTGAAAAAATGTTTGCTGAGATTTCAGGAAATTCGTAGTTTTTTGGAAGCTTGCCAGCCCCTTTCAATGAAAGTGATTATCGTCAGTCTCTACTTGGGCCTCCTTCAACAGGAAACAAACCATAGCGAAAGAACTTTGAACTACATTATTGTGCCAAGTTTCAAAAAGCTAGCACAAACCGTGTTTGATTTACAGTTCCAACTACATGTATCCATATAGGAGAAAACAGAGTGAAACCTAAAGATGAAAACGGTTACTGCAAAGGAACGGTTTAACCTAGAAGAACGAAATTTGGTGAGCCAAGTGGGATTGGTGTACTGATGATTACCTGCAAGTATCATCAATATTGGGTGAAAAAATGTTTGCTGAGATTTCAGGAAACTCGTAGTTTTTTGGAAGCTTGGCAACCCCTTTAAATGAAAGTGATTCTCGTCAGTCTCTGCTTGGGCCTACTTCAATAGGACACAAACCGCAGAGAAAGAACTTTGAACTACATTATTGTGCCAAGTTTCAAACAGCTAGCACAAACCGTGTTTGATTTAGAGTTCCAAATACATGTATCCATATAGGAGAAAACAGAGTGAAACCTAAACATGAAAATGGTTACAGCAAACGAACGGTTTAACCTAGAAGAACGAAATTTGGTGAGCCAAGTGGGATTGCTGTACTGATCATTACCTGCAAGTATCATCAAGATTGGGTGAAAAAATGTTTGCTGAGATTTCAGGAAACTCGTAGTTTTTTGGAAGCTTGGCAACCCCTTTCAATGAAAGTGATTCTCGTCAGTCTCTGCTTGGGGCTACTTCAATAGGACACAACAGTAGTGACAGAACTTGGAACTATATTATTGTGCCAAGTTTCAAAGAGCTAGCACAAACCGTGTTTGATTTAGAGTTCCAACTAGATGTATCCATATAGGAGAAAGCAGAGTGAAACCTAAACATGAAAACGGTTACTGCTAAGGAACGGTTTAACCTAGAAGAACGAAATTTGGTGAGCCAAGTTGGATTGGTGTACTGATCATTACCTGCAAGTATCATCAAGATAGGGTGAAAAAATGTTTCCTGAGATTTCAGGAAACTCGTAGTTTTTTGAAAGCTTGGCAGGCCCTGTCAATGAAAGTGATTCTCGACAGTCTCTGCTTGGGGCTACTTCAATAGGACACAAAGCATAGCGATAGAACTTGGAACTACATTATTGTGCCCAGTTTCAAAGAGCTAGCACAAACCGTGTTTGGTTTAGAGTTCCAACTACATGTATCCATATAGGAGAAAACAGAGTGAAACCTAAACATGAAAACGGTTACTGCAAACGAACGGTTTAACCTAGAAGAACGAAATTTGGTGAGCCAAGTGGGATTGGTGTACTGATCATTACCTGCAAGTATCATCAAGATTGGGTGAAAAAATGTTTGCTGAGATTTCAGGAAACTCGTAGTTTTTTGGAAGCTTGGCAACCCCTTTCAATGAAAGTGATTCTCGTCAGTCTCTGCTTGGGGCTACTTCAATAGGACACAATAGTAGTGACAGAACTTGGAACTACATTATTGTGCCAAGTTTCAAAGAGCTAGCACAAACCGTGTTTGATTTAGAGTTCCAACTAGATGTATCCATATAGGAGAAAACAGAGTGAAACCTAAACATGAAAACGGTTACTGCAAAGGAATGGTTTAACCTAGAAGAACGAAATTTGGTGAGCCAAGTGGGATTGGTGTACTGATCATTACCTGCAAGTATCATCAAGATTGGGTGAAAAAAGGTTTGCTGACATTTCAGGAAATCGTAGTTTTTTGGAAGCTTGGCAACCCCTTTCAATTAAAGTGATTCTCCTCAGTCTCTGCTTGGGGCTAGTTCAATAGGACACAAACCATATACATAGATGTTGGAACTACATTATTGTGCCAAGTTTCAAAGAGCTAGCACAAACCGTGTTTGATTGATTTAGAGTTCCAACTACATATATCCATATAGGAGAAAGCAGAGTGAAACCTAAACATGAAAACGGTTACTGCAAAGGAACGGTTTAACCTAGAAGAACGAAATTTGGTGAGCCAAGTGGGATTGGTGTACTGATCATTACCTGCAAGTATCATCAATATTGGGTGAAAAAATATTTGCTGAGATTTCAGGAAACTCGTAGTTTTTTGGAAACTTGGCAACCCCTTTCAATGAAAGTGATTCTCGTCAGTCTCTGCTTGGGTCTCCTTCAATAGGACACAAACCATAGCGAAAGAACTTTGAACTACATTATTGTGCCAAGTTTCAAAGAGGTAGCACAAACCGTGTTTGATTTAGAGTTCCAACTACATGTATCCATATAGGAGAAAACAGAGTGAAACCTATACATGAAAATGGTTACTGCAAACGAACGGTTTACACTAGAAGAACGAAATTTGGTGAGCCTAGTGGGATTGGTGTACTGATCATTACCTGCAAGTATCATCAAGATTGGGTGAAAAAATGTTTGCTGAGATTTCAGGAAACTCGTAGATTTTTGGAAGCTTGGCAACCCCTTTCAATGAAAGTAATTCGCGTCAGTCTCTGCTTGGGGCTACTTCAATAGGACACAAACCATGGCGATAGAACTTGGAACTACATTATTGTGCCAAGTTTCAAAGAGCTAGCACAAACCGTGTTTGATTTAGAGTTCCAACTACATGTATCCATATAGGAGAAAACAGAGTGAAACCTAAAGATGAAAACGGTTACTGCAAACTAACGGGTTAACCTAGATGAACGAAATTTGGTGAGCCAAGTGGGATTGGTGTACTGATCATTACCTGCAAGTATCATAAAGATTGGGTGAAAAAATGTTTGCTGAGATTTCAGGAAACTCGTAGATTTTTGTAAGCTTGGCAACGCTTTCAGTGAAAGTGATTCTCGTCAGTCTCTGCTTGGGGCTAGTTCAATAGGACACAAACAATAGCGATAGAACTTGGAACTACATTATTGTGCCAAGTTTCAAAAAGCTAGCACAAATCGTGTTTGATTTAGAGTTCCAACTACATGTATCCATATAGGAGAAAGCAGCGTGAAACCTAAACATGAAAACGGTTACTGCAAAAGAACGGTTTAACCTAGAAGAACGAAATTTGGTGAGCCAGGTGGGACTGGTGTACTGATCCTTTCCTGCAAGTATCTTAAAGATTGGGTGAAAAAATGTTTGCTGAGATTTCAGGAAACTCGTAGTTTTTTGGAAGCTTGGCAACCCCTTTCAATGAAAGTGATTCTCGTCAGTCTCTGCTTGGGCCTACTTCAATAGGACACAAACCATAGAGAAAGAACTTTGAAGTACATTATTGTGCCAAGTTTCAAAGAGCTAGCACAAACCGTGTTTGATTTAGAGTTCCAACTACATGTATCCATATAGGAGAAAACAGAGTGAAACCTAAACATGGAAACGGTTACTGCAAAGGAACGGTTTAACCTAGAAGAACGAAATTTGGTGAGCCAAGTGGGATTGGTGTACTGATCATTACCTGCCAGTATCATCAAGTTTCGGTGAAAAAAATGTTTGCTGAGATTTCAGGAAACTCGTTGTTTTTTGGAAGCTTGGCAACCCCTTTCAATGAACGTGATTCTCGTCAACCTCTGCTTGGGGCTACATAAATAGGACACAAACCATAGCGATAGAACTTGGAACTACATTATTGTGCCAAGTTTCAAAGAGCTAACACAAACCATGTTTAATTTAGAGTTCCAACTACATGTATCCATATAGGAGAAAACAAAGTGAAACCTAAACATGAAAACGGTTATTGCAAAGGAACGGTTTAACCTAGAAGAACGAAATTTGGTGAGCCAAGTGGGATTGGTGTACTGATCATTACCTGCAAGTATCATCAAGATAAGGTGAAAAAATGTTTGCTGAGATTTCAGGAAACTCGTAGTTTTTTGTGAGCTTGGCAGCCCCTGTCAATGAAAGTGATTCTCGACAGTGTCTGCTTGGGGCTACTTCAATAGGGACACAAACCATAGCGATAGAACTTTGAACTACATTATTGTGCCTAGTTTCAAAAAGCTAGCACAAATCGTGTTTGATTTAGAGTTCCAACTACATGTATCCATATAGGAGAAAGCAGAGTGAAACCTAAACATGAAAACGGTTACTGCAAAGGAACCGTTTAACCTAGAAGAACGAAATTTGGTGAGCCAAGTGGGATTGGTGTACTGATCATTTCCTGCAAGTATCATCAAGATAAGGTGAAAAAATGTTTGCTGAGATTTCAGGAAACTCGTAGTTTTTTGTAAGCTTGGCAGCCCCTGTCAATGAAAGTGATTCTCGACAGTCTCTGCTTGGGGCTACTTCAATAGGACACAAACCATAGCGATAGAACTTGGAACTACATTATTGTGCCAAGTTTCAAAAAGCTAGCACAAATCGTGTTTGATTTAGAGTTCCAACTACATGTATCCATATAGGAGAAAGCAGAGTGAAACCTAAACATGAAAACGGTTACTGCAAACGAACGGTTGAACCTAGAAGAACAAAATTTGGTGAGCCAATTGGGATTGGTGTACTGATCATTACCTGCAAGTATCATCAATATTGGGTGAAAAAATATTTGCTGAGATTTCAGGAAACTCGTAGTTTTTTGGAAGCTTGGCAACCCCTTTCAATCAAAGTGATTCTCGTCAGTCTCTGCTTGGGGCTACTTCCATAGGACACAAACCATAGCGATAGAACTTGGAACTACATTATTGTGCCAAGTTTCAAAGAGCTAGCACAAACCGTGTTTGATTTAGAGTTCCAACTACATGTATCCATATAGGAGAAAACAGAGTGAAACCTATAGATGAAAATGGTTACTGCAAAGGAACGGTTTAACCTAGAAGAACGAAATTTGGTGAGCCAAGTGGGATTGCTGTACTGATCATTACCTGCCAGTATCATCAAGATTGGGTGAAAAAATGTTTGCTGAGATTTCAGGAAACTCGTAGTTTTTTGGAAACTTGGCAACCCCTTTCAATGAAAGTGATTCTCGTCAGTCTCCACTTGGGCCTCCTTCAATAGGAAACAAACCATAGCGAAAGAACTTTGAACTACATTATTGTGCCAAGTTTCAAAGAGGTAGCACAAACCGTGTTTGATTTAGAGTTCCAACTACATGTATCCACATAGGAGAAAGCAGAGTGAAACCTAAATATGAAAACGGTTACTGCAAACGAACGGTTGAACCTAGAAGAACAAAATTTGGTGAGCCAAGTGGGATTGGTGTACTGATCATTACCTGCAAGTATCATCAGGAGTGGGTGAAAAAATGTTTGCTGAGTTTTCAGGAAACTCGTAGATTTTTGTAAGCTTGGCAACCCCTTTCAATGAAAGTGATTCTCGTCAGTCTCTGCTTGGGGCTACTTCAATAGGACACAAACCATATCGATAGAACTTGGAACTACATTATTCTGCCAAGTTTCAAAGAGCTAGCACAAACCGTGTTTGATTTAGAGTTCCAACTACATGTATCCATATAGGAGAAAACAGAGTGAAACCTAAAGATGAAAACGGTTTCTGCAAAGGAACGGTTTAACCCAGAAGAACGAAATTTGGTGAGCCAAGTGGGATTGGTGTACATCATTACCTGCAAGTATCATCAAGATTGTGTGAAAAAATATTTGCTGAGATTTCAGGAAACTCTTAGTTTTTTGGAAGCTTGGTAACCCATTTAAATGAAGTGATTCTCCTCAGTCTCTGATTGGGGCTACTTCAATAGGACACAAACCATAGCGATAGAACTTGGAACTACATTATTGTGCCAAGTTTCAAAGAGCTAGCACAAACCGTGTTTGATTTAGAGTTCCAACTACATGTATCCATATAGGAGAAAACAGAGTGAAACCTAAACATGAAAACGGTTCCTGCAAAGGAACGGTTAAACCTAGAAGAACAAAATTTTGTGAGCCAAGTGGGATTGGTGTACTGATCATTACCTGCAAGTATCATCAGGATTGTGTGCAAAAATGTTTGCTGAATTTTCAGGAAACTCGTAGTTTTTTGGAAGCGTGGCAACCCCTTTCAATGAAAGTGATTCTCGTCAGTCTCTGCTTGGGGCTAGTTCAATAGGACACAAACAATAGCGATAGAACTTGGAACTACATTATTGTGCCAAGTTTCAAAGAGCTAGCACAAACCGTGTTTGATTTAGAGTTCCAACTACATGTATCCATATAGTAGAAAACAGAGTGAAACCTAAACGTGAAAATGGTTACTGCAAACGAACGGTTTACCCTAGAAGAACGAAATTTGGTGAGCCACGTGGGACTGGTGTACTGATCATTACCTGCAAGTATCATCAAGATTGGGTGAAAAAATGTTTGCTGAGATTTCAGGAAACTCGTAGATTTTTGGAAGCTTGGCAACCCCTTTCAATGAAAGTAATTCGCGTCAGTCTCTGCTTGGGGCTACTTCAATAGGACACAAACCATGGCGATAGAACTTGGAACTACATTATTGTGCCAAGTTTCAAAGAGCTAGCACAAACCGTGTTTGATTTAGAGTTCCAACTACATGTATCCATATAGGATAAAACAGAGTGAAACCTAAACATGAAAATGGTTACAGCAAACGAACGGTTTAACCTAGAAGAACGAAATTTGGTGAGCCAAGTGGGATTGGTGTACTGATCATTACCTGCAAGTATCATCAAGATTGGGTGAAAAAATGTTTGCTGAGATTTCAGGAAACTCGTAGTTTTTTGTAAGCTTGGTAGCCCCTTTCAATGAAAGTGATTCTCGACAGTCTCTGCTTGGGGCTACTTCATTAGGACACAAACCATAGCGATAGAACTTGGAACTACATTATTGTGCCAAGTTTCAAAAAGCTAGCACAAATCGTGTTTGATTTAGAGTTCCAACTACATGTATCCATATAGGAGAAAGCAGAGTGAAACCTAAACATGAAAACGGTTACTGCAAACGTACGGTTTAACCTAGAAGAACGAAATTTGGTGAGCCAGGTGGGACTGGTGTACTGATCATTTCCTGCAAGTATCTTAAAGATTGGGTGAAAAAATGTTTGCTGAGATTTCAGGAAACTCGTAGTTTTTTGGAAGCTTGGCAACCCCTTTCAATGAAAGTGATTCTCGTCAGTCTCTGCTTGGGCCTACTTCAATAGGACACAAACCATAGAGAAAGAACTTTGAAGTACATTATTGTGCCAAGTTTCAAAGAGCTAGCACAAACCGTGTTTGATTTAGAGTTCCAACTACATGTATCCATATAGGAGAAAACAGAGTGAAACCTAAACATGGAAACGGTTACTGCAAAGGAACGGTTTAACCTAGAAGAACGAAATTTGGTGAGCCAAGTGGGATTGGTGTACTGATCATTACCTGCCAGTATCATCAAGTTTCGGTGAAAAAATGTTTGCTGAGATTTCAGGAAACTCGTTGTTTTTTGGAAGCTTGGCAACCCCTTTCAATGAACGTGATTCTCGTCAGCCTCTGCTTGGGGCTACTTCAATAGGACACAAACCATAGCGATAGAACTTGGAACTACATTATTGTGCCAAGTTTCAAAGAGCTAACACAAACCATGTTTAATTTAGAGTTCCAACTACATGTATCCATATAGGAGAAAACAAAGTGAAACCTAAACATGAAAACGGTTATTGCAAAGGAACGGTTTAACCTAGAAGAACGAAATTTGGTGAGCCAAGTGGGATTGGTGTACTGATCATTACCTGCAAGTATCATCAAGATAAGGTGAAAAAATTTTTGCTGAGATTTCAGGAAACTCGTAGTTTTTTGTGAGCTTGGCAGCCCCTGTCAATGAAAGTGATTCTCGACAGTCTCTGCTTGGGGCTACTTCAATAGGACACAAACCATAGCGATAGAACTTGGAACTACATTATTGTGCCAAGTTTCAAAAAGCTAGCACAAATCGTGTTTGATTTAGAGTTCCAACTACATGTATCCATATAGGAGAAAGCAGAGTGAAACCTAAACATGAAAACGGTTACTGCAAACGAACGGTTGAACCTAGAAGAACAAAATTTGGTGAGCCAAGTGGGATTGGTGTACTGATCATTACCTGCAAGTATCATCAGGAGTGGGTGCAAAAATGTTTGCTGAGAATTCAGGAAACTCGTAGTTTTTTGGAAGCGTGGCAACCCCTTTCAATGAAAGTGATTCTCGTAGGTCTCTGCTTGGGGCTACTTCAATAGGACACAAACGATAGCGATAGAACTTGGAACTACATTATTGTGCCAAGTTTCAAAGAGCTAGCACAAACCGTGTTTGATTTAGAGTTCCAACTACATGTATCCATATAGGAGAAAACAGAGTGAAACCTAAAGATGAAAACGGTTACTGCAAACTAACGGTTTAACCTAGATGAACGAAATTTGGTGAGCCAAGTGGGATTGGTGTACTGATCATTACCAGCAAGTATCATAAAGATTGGGTGAAAAAATGTTTGCTGAGATTTCAGGAAACTCGTAGATTTTTGTAAGCTTGGCAACGCTTTCAATGAAAGTGATTCTCGTCAGTCTCTGCTTGGGGCTAGTTCAATAGGACACAAACAATAGCGATAGAACTTGGAACTACATTATTGTGCCAACTTTCAAAAAGCTAGCACAAATCGTGTTTGATTTAGAGTTCCAACTACATGTATCCATATAGGAGAAAGCAGAGTGAAACCTAAACATGAAAACGGTTACTGCAAAAGAACGGTTTAACCTAGAAGAACGAAATTTGGTGAGCCAGGTGGGACTGGTGTACTGATCCTTTCCTGCAAGTATCTTAAAGATTGGGTGAAAAAATGTTTGCTGAGATTTCAGGAAACTCGTAGTTTTTTGGAAGCTTGGCAACCCCTTTCAATGAAAGTGATTCTCGTCAGTCTCTGCTTGGGCCTACTTCAATAGGACACAAACCATAGAGAAAGAACTTTGAAGTACATTATTGTGCCAAGTTTCAAAGAGGTAGCACAAACCGTGTTTCATTTAGAGTTCCAACTACATGTATCCATATAGGAGAAAACAGAGTGAAACCTAAACATGGAAACGGTTACTGCAAAGGAACGGTTTAACCTAGAAGAACGAAATTTGGTGAGCCAAGTGGGATTGGTGTACTGATCATTACCTGCCAGTATCATCAAGTTTCGGTGAAAAAATGTTTGCTGAGATTTCAGGAAACTCGTTGTTTTTTGGAAGCTTGGCAACCCCTTTCAATGAACGTGATTCTCGTCAGCCTCTGCTTGGGGCTACATAAATAGGACACAAACCATAGCGATAGAACTTGGAACTACATTATTGTGCCAAGTTTCAAAGAGCTAACACAAACCATGTTTAATTTAGAGTTCCAACTACATGTATCCATATAGGAGAAAACAAAGTGAAACCTAAACATGAAAACGGTTATTGCAAAGGAACGGTTTAACCTAGAAGAACGAAATTTGGTGAGCCAAGTGGGATTGGTGTACTGATCATTACCTGCAAGTATCATCAAGATAAGGTGAAAAAATGTTTGCTGAGATTTCAGGAAACTCGTAGTTTTTTGTGAGCTTGGCAGCCCCTGTCAATGAAAGTGATTCTCGACAGTGTCTGCTTGGGGCTACTTCAATAGGACACAAACCATAGTGATAGAACTTTGAACTACATTATTGTGCCTAGTTTCAAAAAGCTAGCACAAATCGTGTTTGATTTAGAGTTCCAACTACATGTATCCATATAGGAGAAAGCAGAGTGAAACCTAAACATGAAAACGGTTACTGCAAAGGAACCGTTTAACCTAGAAGAACGAAATTTGGTGAGCCAAGTGGGATTGGTGTACTGATCATTTCCTGCAAGTATCATCAAGATAAGGTGAAAAAATGTTTGCTGAGATTTCAGGAAACTCGTAGTTTTTTGTAAGCTTGGCAGCCCCTGTCAATGAAAGTGATTCTCGACAGTCTCTGCTTGGGGCTACTTCAATAGGACACAAACCATAGCGATAGAACTTGGAACTACATTATTGTGCCAAGTTTCAAAAAGCTAGCACAAATCGTGTTTGATTTAGAGTTCCAACTACATGTATCCATATAGGAGAAAGCAGAGTGAAACCTAAACATGAAAACGGTTACTGCAAACGAACGGTTGAACCTAGAAGAACAAAATTTGGTGAGCCAATTGGGATTGGTGTACTGATCATTACCTGCAAGTATCATCAATATTGGGTGAAAAAATATTTGCTGAGATTTCAGGAAACTCATAGTTTTTTGGAAGCTTGGCAACCCCTTTCAATCAAAGTGATTCTCGTCAGTCTCTGCTTGGGGCTACTTCCATAGGACACAAACCATAGCGATAGAACTTGGAACTACATTATTGTGCCAAGTTTCAAAGAGCTAGCACAAACCGTGTTTGATTTAGAGTTCCAACTACATGTATCCATATAGGAGAAAACAGAGTGAAACCTATAGATGAAAATGGTTACTGCAAAGGAACGGTTTAACCTAGAAGAACGAAATTTGGTGAGCCATGTGGGATTGCTGTACTGATCATTACCTGCCAGTATCATCAAGATTGGGTGAAAAAATGTTTGCTGAGATTTCAGGAAACTCGTAGTTTTTTGGAAACTTGGCAACCCCTTTCAATGAAAGTGATTCTCGTCAGTCTCCACTTGGGCCTCCTTCAATAGGAAACAAACCATAGCGAAAGAACTTTGAACTACATTATTGTGCCAAGTTTCAAAGAGGTAGCACAAACCGTGTTTGATTTAGAGTTCCAACTACATGTATCCACATAGGAGAAAGCAGAGTGAAACCTAAATATGAAAACGGTTACTGCAAACGAACGGTTGAACCTAGAAGAACAAAATTTGGTGAGCCAAGTGGGATTGGTGTACTGATCATTACCTGCAAGTATCATCAGGAGTGGGTGAAAAAATGTTTGCTGAGTTTTCAGGAAACTCGTAGATTATTGTAAGCTTGGCAACCCCTTTCAATGAAAGTGATTCTCGTCAGTCTCTGCTTGGGGCTACTTCAATAGGACACAAACCATATCGATAGAACTTGGAACTACATTATTCTGCCAAGTTTCAAAGAGCTAGCACAAACCGTGTTTGATTTAGAGTTCCAACTACATGTATCCATATAGGAGAAAACAGAGTGAAACCTAAAGATGAAAACGGTTTCTGCAAAGGAACGGTTTAACCCAGAAGAACGAAATTTGGTGAGCCAAGTGGGATTGGTGTACATCATTACCTGCAAGTATCATCAAGATTGTGTGAAAAAATATTTGCTGAGATTTCAGGAAACTCTTAGTTTTTTGGAAGCTTGGTAACCCATTTAAATGAAGTGATTCTCCTCAGTCTCTGATTGGGGCTACTTCAATAGGACACAAACCATAGCGATAGAACTTGGAACTACATTATTGTGCCAAGTTTCAAAGAGCTAGCACAAACCGTGTTTGATTTAGAGTTCCAACTACATGTATCCATATAGGAGAAAACAGAGTGAAACCTAAACATGAAAACGGTTCCTGCAAAGGAACGGTTAAACCTAGAAGAACAAAATTTTGTGAGCCAAGTGGGATTGGTGTACTGATCATTACCTGCAAGTATCATCAGGATTGTGTGCAAAAATGTTTGCTGAATTTTCAGGAAACTCGTAGTTTTTTGGAAGCGTGGCAACCCCTTTCAATGAAAGTGATTCTCGTCAGTCTCTGCTTGGGGCTAGTTCAATAGGACACAAACAATAGCGATAGAACTTGGAACTACATTATTGTGCCAAGTTTCAAAGAGCTAGCACAAACCGTGTTTGATTTAGAGTTCCAACTACATGTATCCATATAGTAGAAAACAGAGTGAAACCTAAACGTGAAAATGGTTACTGCAAACGAACGGTTTACCCTAGAAGAACGAAATTTGGTGAGCCACGTGGGACTGGTGTACTGATCATTACCTGCCAGTATCATCAAGATTGGGTGAAAAAATGTTTGCTGAGATTTCAGGAAACTCGTAGATTTTTGGAAGCTTGGCAACCCCTTTCAATGAAAGTAATTCGCGTCAGTCTCTGCTTGGGGCTACTTCAATAGGACACAAACCATGGCGATAGAACTTGGAACTACATTATTGTGCCAAGTTTCAAAGAGCTAGCACAAACCGTGTTTGATTTAGAGTTCCAACTACATGTATCCATATAGGATAAAACAGAGTGAAACCTAAACATGAAAATGGTTACAGCAAACGAACGGTTTAACCTAGAAGAACGAAATTTGGTGAGCCAAGTGGGATTGGTGTACTGATCATTACCTGCAAGTATCATCAAGATTGGGTGAAAAAATGTTTGCTGAGATTTCAGGAAACTAGTAGTTTTTTGTAAGCTTGGCAGCCCCTTTCAATGAAAGTGATTCTCGACAGTCTCTGCTTGGGGCTACTTCATTAGGACACAAACCATAGCGATAGAACTTGGAACTACATTATTGTGCCAAGTTTCAAAAAGCTAGCACAAATCGTGTTTGATTTAGAGTTCCAACTACATGTATCCATATAGGAGAAAACAGAGTGAAACCTAAACATGAAAACGGTTACTGCAAACGTACGGTTTAACCTAGAAGAACGAAATTTGGTGAGCCAGGTGGGACTGGTGTACTGATCATTTCCTGCAAGTATCTTAAAGATTGGGTGAAAAAATGTTTGCTGAGATTTCAGGAAACTCGTAGTTTTTTGGAAGCTTGGCAACCCCTTTCAATGAAAGTGATTCTCGTCAGTCTCTGCTTGGGCCTACTTCAATAGGACACAAACCATAGAGAAAGAACTTTGAAGTACATTATTGTGCCAAGTTTCAAAGAGCTAGCACAAACCGTGTTTGATTTAGAGTTCCAACTACATGTATCCATATAGGAGAAAACAGAGTGAAACCTAAACATGGAAACGGTTACTGCAAAGGAACGGTTTAACCTAGAAGAACGAAATTTGGTGAGCCAAGTGGGATTGGTGTACTGATCATTACCTGCCAGTATCATCAAGTTTCGGTGAAAAAATGTTTGCTGAGATTTCAGGAAACTCGTTGTTTTTTGGAAGCTTGGCAACCCCTTTCAATGAACGTGATTCTCGTCAGCCTCTGCTTGGGGCTACTTCAATAGGACACAAACCATAGCGATAGAACTTGGAACTACATTATTGTGCCAAGTTTCAAAGAGCTAACACAAACCATGTTTAATTTAGAGTTCCAACTACATGTATCCATATAGGAGAAAACAAAGTGAAACCTAAACATGAAAACGGTTATTGCAAAGGAACGGTTTAACCTAGAAGAACGAAATTTGGTGAGCCAAGTGGGATTGGTGTACTGATCATTACCTGCAAGTATCATCAAGATAAGGTGAAAAAATGTTTGCTGAGATTTCAGGAAACTCGTAGTTTTTTGTGAGCTTGGCAGCCCCTGTCAATGAAAGTGATTCTCGACAGTCTCTGCTTGGGGCTACTTCAATAGGACACAAACCATAGCGATAGAACTTGGAACTACATTATTGTGCCAAGTTTCAAAAAGCTAGCACAAATCGTGTTTGATTTAGAGTTCCAACTACATGTATCCATATAGGAGAAAGCAGAGTGAAACCTAAACATGAAAACGGTTACTGCAAACGAACGGTTGAACCTAGAAGAACAAAATTTGGTGAGCCAAGTGGGATTGGTGTACTGATCATTACCTGCAAGTATCATCAGGAGTGGGTGCAAAAATGTTTGCTGAGAATTCAGGAAACTCGTAGTTTTTTGGAAGCGTGGCAACCCCTTTCAATGAAAGTGATTCTCGTAGGTCTCTGCTTGGGGCTACTTCAATAGGACACAAACGATAGCGATAGAACTTGGAACTACATTATTGTGCCAAGTTTCAAAGAGCTAGCACAAACCCTGTTTGATTTAGAGTTCCAACTACATGTATCCATATAGGAGAAAACAGAGTGAAACCTAAAGATGAAAACGGTTACTGCAAACTAACGGTTTAACCTAGATGAACGAAATTTGGTGAGCCAAGTGGGATTGGTGTACTGATCATTACCAGCAAGTATCATAAAGATTGGGTGAAAAAATGTTTGCTGAGATTTCAGGAAACTCGTAGATTTTTGTAAGCTTGGCAACGCTTTCAATGAAAGTGATTCTCGTCAGTCTCTGCTTGGGGCTAGTTCAATAGGACACAAACAATAGCGATAGAACTTGGAACTACATTATTGTGCCAACTTTCAAAAAGCTAGCACAAATCGTGTTTGATTTAGAGTTCCAACTACATGTATCCATATAGGAGAAAGCAGAGTGAAACCTAAACATGAAAACGGTTACTGCAAAAGAACGGTTTAACCTAGAAGAACGAAATTTGGTGAGCCAGGTGGGACTGGTGTACTGATCCTTTCCTGCAAGTATCTTAAAGATTGGGTGAAAAAATGTTTGCTGAGATTTCAGGAAACTCGTAGTTTTTTGGAAGCTTGGCAACCCCTTTCAATGAAAGTGATTCTCGTCAGTCTCTGCTTGGGCCTACTTCAATAGGACACAAACCATAGAGAAAGAACTTTGAAGTACATTATTGTGCCAAGTTTCAAAGAGCTAGCACAAACCGTGTTTGATTTAGAGTTCCAACTACATGTATCCATATAGGAGAAAACAGAGTGAAACCTAAACATGGAAACGGTTACTGCAAAGGAACGGTTTAACCTAGAAGAACGAAATTTGGTGAGCCAAGTGGGATTGGTGTACTGATCATTACCTGCCAGTATCATCAAGTTTCGGTGAAAAAATGTTTGCTGAGATTTCAGGAAACTCGTTGTTTTTTGGAAGCTTGGCAACCCCTTTCAATGAACGTGATTCTCGTCAGCCTCTGCTTGGGGCTACATAAATAGGACACAAACCATAGCGATAGAACTTGGAACTACATTATTGTGCCAAGTTTCAAAGAGCTAACACAAACCATGTTTAATTTAGAGTTCCAACTACATGTATCCATATAGGAGAAAACAAAGTGAAACCTAAACATGAAAACGGTTATTGCAAAGGAACGGTTTAACCTAGAAGAACGAAATTTGGTGAGCCAAGTGGGATTGGTGTACTGATCATTACCTGCAAGTATCATCAAGATAAGGTGAAAAAATGTTTGCTGAGATTTCAGGAAACTCGTAGTTTTTTGTGAGCTTGGCAGCCCCTGTCAATGAAAGTGATTCTCGACAGTGTCTGCTTGGGGCTACTTCAATAGGACACAAACCATAGTGATAGAACTTTGAACTACATTATTGTGCCTAGTTTCAAAAAGCTAGCACAAATCGTGTTTGATTTAGAGTTCCAACTACATGTATCCATATAGGAGAAAGCAGAGTGAAACCTAAACATGAAAACGGTTACTGCAAAGGAACCGTTTAACCTAGAAGAACGAAATTTGGTGAGCCAAGTGGGATTGGTGTACTGATCATTTCCTGCAAGTATCATCAAGATAAGGTGAAAAAATGTTTGCTGAGATTTCAGGAAACTCGTAGTTTTTTGTAAGCTTGGCAGCCCCTGTCAATGAAAGTGATTCTCGACAGTCTCTGCTTGGGGCTACTTCAATAGGACACAAACCATAGCGATAGAACTTGGAACTACATTATTGTGCCAAGTTTCAAAAAGCTAGCACAAATCGTGTTTGATTTAGAGTTCCAACTACATGTATCCATATAGGAGAAAGCAGAGTGAAACCTAAACATGAAAACGGTTACTGCAAACGAACGGTTGAACCTAGAAGAACAAAATTTGGTGAGCCAATTGGGATTGGTGTACTGATCATTACCTGCAAGTATCATCAATATTGGGTGAAAAAATATTTGCTGAGATTTCAGGAAACTCATAGTTTTTTGGAAGCTTGGCAACCCCTTTCAATCAAAGTGATTCTCGTCAGTCTCTGCTTGGGGCTACTTCCATAGGACACAAACCATAGCGATAGAACTTGGAACTACATTATTGTGCCAAGTTTCAAAGAGCTAGCACAAACCGTGTTTGATTTAGAGTTCCAACTACATGTATCCATATAGGAGAAAACAGAGTGAAACCTATAGATGAAAATGGTTACTGCAAAGGAACGGTTTAACCTAGAAGAACGAAATTTGGTGAGCCATGTGGGATTGCTGTACTGATCATTACCTGCCAGTATCATCAAGATTGGGTGAAAAAATGTTTGCTGAGATTTCAGGAAACTCGTAGTTTTTTGGAAACTTGGCAACCCCTTTCAATGAAAGTGATTCTCGTCAGTCTCCACTTGGGCCTCCTTCAATAGGAAACAAACCATAGCGAAAGAACTTTGAACTACATTATTGTGCCAAGTTTCAAAGAGGTAGCACAAACCGTGTTTGATTTAGAGTTCCAACTACATGTATCCACATAGGAGAAAGCAGAGTGAAACCTAAATATGAAAACGGTTACTGCAAACGAACGGTTGAACCTAGAAGAACAAAATTTGGTGAGCCAAGTGGGATTGGTGTACTGATCATTACCTGCAAGTATCATCAGGAGTGGGTGAAAAAATGTTTGCTGAGTTTTCAGGAAACTCGTAGATTATTGTAAGCTTGGCAACCCCTTTCAATGAAAGTGATTCTCGTCAGTCTCTGCTTGGGGCTACTTCAATAGGACACAAACCATATCGATAGAACTTGGAACTACATTATTCTGCCAAGTTTCAAAGAGCTAGCACAAACCGTGTTTGATTTAGAGTTCCAACTACATGTATCCATATAGGAGAAAACAGAGTGAAACCTAAAGATGAAAACGGTTTCTGCAAAGGAACGGTTTAACCCAGAAGAACGAAATTTGGTGAGCCAAGTGGGATTGGTGTACATCATTACCTGCAAGTATCATCAAGATTGTGTGAAAAAATATTTGCTGAGATTTCAGGAAACTCTTAGTTTTTTGGAAGCTTGGTAACCCATTTAAATGAAGTGATTCTCCTCAGTCTCTGATTGGGGCTACTTCAATAGGACACAAACCATAGCGATAGAACTTGGAACTACATTATTGTGCCAAGTTTCAAAGAGCTAGCACAAACCGTGTTTGATTTAGAGTTCCAACTACATGTATCCATATAGGAGAAAACAGAGTGAAACCTAAACATGAAAACGGTTCCTGCAAAGGAACGGTTAAACCTAGAAGAACAAAATTTTGTGAGCCAAGTGGGATTGGTGTACTGATCATTACCTGCAAGTATCATCAGGATTGTGTGCAAAAATGTTTGCTGAATTTTCAGGAAACTCGTAGTTTTTTGGAAGCGTGGCAACCCCTTTCAATGAAAGTGATTCTCGTCAGTCTCTGCTTGGGGCTAGTTCAATAGGACACAAACAATAGCGATAGAACTTGGAACTACATTATTGTGCCAAGTTTCAAAGAGCTAGCACAAACCGTGTTTGATTTAGAGTTCCAACTACATGTATCCATATAGTAGAAAACAGAGTGAAACCTAAACGTGAAAATGGTTACTGCAAACGAACGGTTTACCCTAGAAGAACGAAATTTGGTGAGCCACGTGGGACTGGTGTACTGATCATTACCTGCCAGTATCATCAAGATTGGGTGAAAAAATGTTTGCTGAGATTTCAGGAAACTCGTAGATTTTTGGAAGCTTGGCAACCCCTTTCAATGAAAGTAATTCGCGTCAGTCTCTGCTTGGGGCTACTTCAATAGGACACAAACCATGGCGATAGAACTTGGAACTACATTATTGTGCCAAGTTTCAAAGAGCTAGCACAAACCGTGTTTGATTTAGAGTTCCAACTACATGTATCCATATAGGATAAAACAGAGTGAAACCTAAACATGAAAATGGTTACAGCAAACGAACGGTTTAACCTAGAAGAACGAAATTTGGTGAGCCAAGTGGGATTGGTGTACTGATCATTACCTGCAAGTATCATCAAGATTGGGTGAAAAAATGTTTGCTGAGATTTCAGGAAACTAGTAGTTTTTTGTAAGCTTGGCAGCCCCTTTCAATGAAAGTGATTCTCGACAGTCTCTGCTTGGGGCTACTTCATTAGGACACAAACCATAGCGATAGAACTTGGAACTACATTATTGTGCCAAGTTTCAAAAAGCTAGCACAAATCGTGTTTGATTTAGAGTTCCAACTACATGTATCCATATAGGAGAAAACAGAGTGAAACCTAAACATGAAAACGGTTACTGCAAACGTACGGTTTAACCTAGAAGAACGAAATTTGGTGAGCCAGGTGGGACTGGTGTACTGATCATTTCCTGCAAGTATCTTAAAGATTGGGTGAAAAAATGTTTGCTGAGATTTCAGGAAACTCGTAGTTTTTTGGAAGCTTGGCAACCCCTTTCAATGAAAGTGATTCTCGTCAGTCTCTGCTTGGGCCTACTTCAATAGGACACAAACCATAGAGAAAGAACTTTGAAGTACATTATTGTGCCAAGTTTCAAAGAGCTAGCACAAACCGTGTTTGATTTAGAGTTCCAACTACATGTATCCATATAGGAGAAAACAGAGTGAAACCTAAACATGGAAACGGTTACTGCAAAGGAACGGTTTAACCTAGAAGAACGAAATTTGGTGAGCCAAGTGGGATTGGTGTACTGATCATTACCTGCCAGTATCATCAAGTTTCGGTGAAAAAATGTTTGCTGAGATTTCAGGAAACTCGTTGTTTTTTGGAAGCTTGGCAACCCCTTTCAATGAACGTGATTCTCGTCAGCCTCTGCTTGGGGCTACTTCAATAGGACACAAACCATAGCGATAGAACTTGGAACTACATTATTGTGCCAAGTTTCAAAGAGCTAACACAAACCATGTTTAATTTAGAGTTCCAACTACATGTATCCATATAGGAGAAAACAAAGTGAAACCTAAACATGAAAACGGTTATTGCAAAGGAACGGTTTAACCTAGAAGAACGAAATTTGGTGAGCCAAGTGGGATTGGTGTACTGATCATTACCTGCAAGTATCATCAAGATAAGGTGAAAAAATGTTTGCTGAGATTTCAGGAAACTCGTAGTTTTTTGTGAGCTTGGCAGCCCCTGTCAATGAAAGTGATTCTCGACAGTCTCTGCTTGGGGCTACTTCAATAGGACACAAACCATAGCGATAGAACTTGGAACTACATTATTGTGCCAAGTTTCAAAAAGCTAGCACAAATCGTGTTTGATTTAGAGTTCCAACTACATGTATCCATATAGGAGAAAGCAGAGTGAAACCTAAACATGAAAACGGTTACTGCAAACGAACGGTTGAACCTAGAAGAACAAAATTTGGTGAGCCAAGTGGGATTGGTGTACTGATCATTACCTGCAAGTATCATCAGGAGTGGGTGCAAAAATGTTTGCTGAGAATTCAGGAAACTCGTAGTTTTTTGGAAGCGTGGCAACCCCTTTCAATGAAAGTGATTCTCGTAGGTCTCTGCTTGGGGCTACTTCAATAGGACACAAACGATAGCGATAGAACTTGGAACTACATTATTGTGCCAAGTTTCAAAGAGCTAGCACAAACCCTGTTTGATTTAGAGTTCCAACTACATGTATCCATATAGGAGAAAACAGAGTGAAACCTAAACATGAAAATGGTTACTGCAAACGAACGGTTTAAACTAGAAGAACGAAATTTGGTGAGCCACGTGGGACTGGTGTACTGATCATTACCTGCCAGTATCTTCAAGTTTGGGTGAAAAAATGTTTGCTGAGATTTCAGGAAACTCGTAGTTTTTTGGAAGCTTGGCAACCCCTTTCAATGAAAGTGATTCTCGTCAGTCTCTGCTTCGGGCTACTTCAATAGGACACAAACCATAGCGAAAGAACTTGGAACTACATTATTGTGCCAAGTTTCAAAGAGCTAGCTCAAACCATGTTTGATTTAGAGTTCCAACTACATGTATCCATATAGGAGAAAACAGAGTGAAACCTAAACATGGAAACGGTTACTGCAAAGGAACGGTTTAACCTAGAAGAACGAAATTTGGTGAGCCAAGTGGGATTGGTGTACTGATCATTACCTGCCAGTATCTTCAAGTTTGGGTGAAAAAATGTTTGCTGAGATTTCAGGAAACTCGTAGTTTTTTGGAAGCTTGGCAACCCCTTTCAATGAACGTGATTCTCGTCAGCCTCTGCTTGGGGCTACTTCAATAGGACACAAACCATAGCGATAGAACTTGGAACTACATTCTTGTGCCAAGTGCCAAAGAGCTAGCACAAACCGTGTTTGATTTAGAGTTCCAACTACATGTATCCATATAGGAGAAAACAGAGTGAAACCTAAACATGAAAACGGTTACTGCAAAGAAACGGTTTAACCTACAAGAACAAAATTTGGTGAGCCAAGTGGGATTGGTGTACTGATCATTACCTGCAAGTATCATCAAGATTGGGTGAAAAAATGTTTGCTGAGATTTCAGGAAACTCGTAGTTTTTTGGAAGCTTGGCAACCCCTTTCAATGAAAGTGATTCTCGTCAGTCTCTGCTTGGGCCTACTTCAATAGGACACAAACCACAGAGAAAGAACTTTGAACTACATTATTGTGCCAAGTTTCAAAGAGCTAGCACAAACCGTGTTTGATTTAGAGTTCCAACTACATGTATCCATATAGGAGAAAACAGAGTGAAACCTAAACATGAAAACGGTTACTGCAAACGAACGGTTTAACCTAGAAGACCGAAATTTGGTGAGCCACGTGGGAATGGTGTAATGATCATTACCTGCAAGTATCATCACGATTGGGTCCAAAAATGTTTCCTGAGATTTCAGGAAACTCGTAGTTTTTGGAAGCTTGGCAACCCCTTTCAATGAAAGTGATTCTCGTCAGTCTCTGCTTGGGGCTACTTCAATAGGACACAAACGATAGCGAAAGAACTTGGAACTACATTATTCGGCCAAGTTTCAAGGAGCTAGCACAAACGGTGTTTGATTTAGAGTTCCAACTACACATGTCCATATAGGAGAAAACAGAGTGAAACCTAAACATGAAAAAGGTTACTGCAAAGGAACGGTTTAACCTAGAAGAACGAAATTTGGTGAGCCAAGTGGGATTGGTGTACTGATCATTACCTGCAAGTATCATCAGGAGTGTGTGCAAAAATATTTGCTGAATTTTCAGGAAACTCGTAGTTTTTTGGAAGCGTGGCAACCCTTTCAATGAACGTGATTCTCGTCAGTCTCTGCTTGGGGCTACTTCAATAGGACACAAACGATAGCGATAGAACTTGGAACTACAATTATTCTGCCAACTTTCAAAGTGCTAGCACAAACCGTGTTTGATTTAGAGTTCTAACTACATGTAATCCATATAGGAGAAAACAGAGTGAAACCTAAACATGAAAACGGTTACTGCAAAGTAACGGTTTAACCTAGAAGAACGAAATTTGGTGAGCAAGTGGGATTGGTGTACTGATCATTACCTGCAAGTATCATCAAGATTGGGTGAAAAAATGTTTGCTGAGATTTCAAGAAACTCGTAGTTTTTTGGAAGCTTGGCAACCCTTTCAATGAAAGTGATACTCGTCAGTCTCTGCTTGGGGCTACTTCAATAGGACACAAACCATAGCGAAAGAACTTGGAACTACATTATTGTGCCAAGTTTCAAAGAGCTAGCACAAACCATGTTTGATTTAGAGTTCCAACTACATGTATCCATATAGGAGAAAACAGAGTGAAACCTAATGATGAAAACGGTTACTGCAAAGGAACGGTTTAACCTAGAAGAACGAAATTTGGTGAGCAAAGTGGGATTGGTGTACTGATCATTACCTGCCAGTATCTTCAAGTTTGGGTGAAAAAATGTTTGCTGAGATTTCAGGAAACTCATAGTTTTTTGGCAGCTTGGCAACCCCTTTCAATGAAAGTGATTCTCGTCAGTCTCTGCTTTGGGCTACTTCAATAGGACACAAACCATATCGATAGAACTTGGAACTACATTCTTGTGCCAAGTGCCAAAGAGCTAGCACAAACCGTGTTTGATTTAGAGTTCCAACTACATGTATCCATATAGGAGAAAACAGAGTGAAACCTAAACATGAAAACGGTTACTGCAAAGGAACGGTTTAACCTAGAAGAACAAAATTTGGTGAGCCAAGTGGGATTGGTGTACTGATCCTTACCTGCAAGTATCATCAAGATTGGGTGAAAAAATGTTTGCTGAGATTTCAGGAAACTCGTAGTTTTTTGGAAGCTTGGCAACCCCTTTCAATGAAAGTGATTCTCGTCAGTCTCTGCTTGGGCCTACTTCAATAGGACACAAACCACAGAGAAAGAACTTTGAACTACATTATTGTGCCAAGTTTCAAAGAGCTAGCACAAACCGTGTTTGATTTAGAGTTCCAACTACATGTATCCATATAGGAGAAAACAGAGTGAAACCTAAACATGAAAACGTTTACTGCAAACGAACGGTTTAACCTAGAAGACCGAAATTTGGTGAGCCACGTGGGAATGGTGTAATGATCATTACCTGCAAGTATCATCACGATTGGGTCCAAAAATGTTTCCTGAGATTTCAGGAAACTCGTAGTTTTTTGGAAGCTTGGCAACCCTTTCAATGAAAGTGATTCTCGTCAGTCTCTGCTTGGGGCTACTTCAATAGGACACAAACGATAGCGAAAGAACTTGGAACTACATTATTCGGCCAAGTTTCAAGGAGCTAGCACAAACCGTGTTTGATTTAGAGTTCCAACTACACATGTCCATATAGGAGAAAACAGAGTGAAACCTAAACATGAAAAAGGTTACTGCAAAGGAACGGTTTAACCTAGAAGAACGAAATTTGGTGAGCCAAGTGGGATTGGTGTACTGATCATTACCTGCTAGTATCATCAGGAGTGTGTGCAAAAATGTTTGCTGAATTTTCAGGAAACTCGTAGTTTTTTGGAAGCGTGGCAACCCTTTCAATGAACGTGATTCTCGTCAGTCTCTGCTTGGGGCTACTTCAAGAGGACACAAACGATAGCGATAGAACTTGGAACTACATTATTCTGCCAACTTTCAAAGTGCTAGCACAAACCGTGTTTGATTTAGAGTTCTAACTACATGTATCCATATAGGAGAAAACAGAGTGAAACCTAAACATGAAAACGGTTACTGCAAAGTAACGGTTTAACCTAGAAGAACGAAATTTGGTGAGCCAAGTGGGATTGGTGTACTGATCATTACCTGCAAGTATCATCAGGAGTGTGTGCAAAAATATTTGCTGAATTTTCAGGAAACTCGTAGTTTTTTGGAAGCTTGGCAAGCCTTTCAATGAAAGTGATTCTCGTCAGTCTCTGCTTGGGGCTACTTCAATAGGACACAAACCATAGCGAAAGAACTTGGAACTACATTATTGTGCCAAGTTTCAAAGAGCTAGCACAAACCATGTTTGATTTAGAGTTCCAACTACATGTATCCATATAGGAGAAAACAGAGTGAAACCTAATGATGAAAACGGTTACTGCAAAGGAACGGTTTAACCTAGAAGAACGAAATTTGGTGAGCAAAGTGGGATTGGTGTACTGATCATTACCTGCCAGTATCTTCAAGTTTGGGTGAAAAAATGTTTGCTGAGATTTCAGGAAACTCATAGTTTTTTGGCAGCTTGGCAACCCCTTTCAATGAAAGTGATTCTCGTCAGTCTCTGCTTGGGGCTACTTCAAAGGACACAAACCATATCGATAGAACTTGGAACTACATTCTTGTGCCAAGTGCCAAAGAGCTAGCACAAACCGTGTTTGATTTAGAGTTCCAACTACATGTATCCATATAGGAGAAAACAGAGTGAAACCTAAACATGAAAACGGTTACTGCAAAGGAACGGTTTAACCTAGAAGAACAAAATTTGGTGAGCCAAGTGGGATTGGTGTACTGATCATTACCTGCAAGTATCATCAAGATTGGGTGAAAAAATGTTTGCTGAGATTTCAGGAAACTCGTAGTTTTTTGGAAGCTTGGCAACCCCTTTCAATGAAAGTGATTCTCGTCAGTCTCTGCTTGGGCCTACTTCAATAGGACACAAACCACAGAGAAAGAACTTTGAACTACATTATTGTGCCAAGTATCAAAGAGCTAGCACAAACCGTGTTTGATTTAGAGTTCCAACTACATGTATCCATATAGGAGAAAACAGAGTGAAACCTAAACATGAAAACGGTTACTGCAAACGAACGGTTTAACCTAGAAGACCGAAATTTTGTGAGCCACGTGGGAATGGTGTAATGATCATTACCTGCAAGTATCATCACGATTGGGTCCAAAAATGTTTCCTGAGATTTCAGGAAACTCGTAGTTTTTTGGAAGCTTGGCAACCCCTTTCAATGAAAGTGATTCTCGTCAGTCTCTGCTTGGGGCTACTTCAATAGGACACAAACGATAGCGAAAGAACTTGGAACTACATTATTCGGCCAAGTTTCAAGGAGCTAGCACAAACCGTGTTTGATTTAGAGTTCCAACTACACATGTCCATATAGGAGAAAACAGAGTGAAACCTAAACATGAAAAAGGTTACTGCAAAGGAACGGTTTAACCTAGAAGAACGAAATTTGGTGAGCCAAGTGGGATTGGTGTACTGATCATTACCTGCTAGTATCATCAGGAGTGTGTGCAAAAATGTTTGCTGAATTTTCAGGAAACTCGTAGTTTTTTGGAAGCGTGGCAACCCTTTCAATGAACGTGATTCTCGTCAGTCTCTGCTTGGGGCTACTTCAATAGGACACAAACGACAGCGATAGAACTTGGAACTACATTATTCTGCCAACTTTCAAAGTGCTAGCACAAACCGTGTTTGATTTAGAGTTCTAACTACATGTATCCATATAGGAGAAAACAGAGTGAAACCTAAAGATGAAAATGGTTACTGCAAAGGAACGGTTTAACCTAGAAGAACGAAATTTGGTGAGCCAAGTGGGATTGGTGTACTGATGATTACCTGCAAGTATCATCAATATTGGGTGAAAAAATGTTTGCTGAGATTTCAGGAAACTCGTAGTTTTTTGGAAGCTTGGCAACCCTTTCAATGAAAGTGATTCTCGTCAGTCTCTGCTTGGGGCTACTTCAATAGGACACAAACCATAGCGAAAGAACTTGGAACTACATTATTGTGCCAAGTTTCAAAGAGCTAGCACAAACCATGTTTGATTTAGAGTTCCAACTACATGTATCCATATAGGAGAAAACAGAGTGAAACCTAATGATGAAAACGGTTACTGCAAAGGAACGGTTTAACCTAGAAGAACGAAATTTGGTGAGCCAAGTGGGATTGGTGTACTGATCATTACCTGCCAGTATCTTCAAGTTTGGGTGAAAAAATGTTTGCTGAGATTTCAGGAAACTCATAGTTTTTTGGCAGCTTGGCAACCCCTTTCAATGAAAGTGATTCTCGTCAGTCTCTGCTTGGGGGCTAGTTCAATAGGACACAAACCATAGCGATAGAACTTGGAACTACATTATTGTGCGAATTTTTAAAGAGCTACAACAAAACGTGTTTGATTTAGAGTTCAACTACATATATCCATATAGGAGAAAACAGAGTGAAACCTAAACATGAAAACGGTTACTGCAAAGGAACGGTTTAACTAGAAGAAAATTTGAATTTGGTGAGCCATGTGGGATTGGTGTACTGATCATTACCTGCAAGTATGATCAATATTGGGCGAAAAAATATTTGCTGAGATTTCAGGAAACTCGTAGTTTTTTGGAAGCTTGGCAACCCCTTTCAATGAAAGTTATTCTCATCAGTCTCTGCTTGCGGCTACTTCAATAGGACACAAACCATAGCGAAAGAACTTTGAACTACATTATTCTGCCAAGTTTCAAAGAGCTAGCACAAACCGTGTTTGATTTAGAGTTCCAAGTACATGTATCCATATAGGAAAAACAGAGTGAAACCTAAACATGAAAACGGTTACTGCAACGGAACGGTTTAACCTAGAAGAAAGAAACTTGGTGACCAAGTGGGATTGGTGTACTGATCATTACCTGCAAGTATCATCAATATTGGGTGAAAAAATGTTTGCTGAGATTTCAGGAAACTCGTAGGTTTTGGAAGCTTGGCAACCCCTTTCAATGAAAGTGATTCTCGTCAGTCTCTGCTTGTGGCTACTTCAATAGGACACAAACCATAGCGATAGAAATTGGAACTACATTATTGTGCCACGTTTCAAAGAGCTAGCACAAACCGTGTTTGATTTAGAGTTCCAAGTACATGTATCCATATAGGAGAAAACAGAGTGAACCTAAACATGAAAACGGTTACTGCAAAGGAACGGTTTAACCTAGAAGAACGAAATTTGTTGAGCCAAGTGGGATTTGTGTACTGATCATTACCTGCAAGTGTCATCAAAATTGGGTGGCAAAAATGTTTAGGTCAGATATCAGGAAACTCGTAGTTTTTTGGAAGGTTGGCAACACCTTTCAATGAACGTGATCTCGTCAGTCTCTGCTTGGGGCTACTTCAATAGGACACAAACCATAGCGATAGAACTTGGAACTATATTTACTGTGCCAAGTTTCAAAGAGCTAGCACAAACCGTGTTTGATTTAGAGTTCCAACTACATGTATCCATATAGAGAAAACAGAGTGAAACCTAAACATGAAAACGGTTACTGCAAAGGAACGGTTTAACCTAGAAGAACGAAATTTGATGAGCCAAGTCGGATTGCTGTACTCTTCATTACCTGCCAGTATCATCAAGATTGGTTGAAAAAATGTTTGCTGAGATTTCTGGAAACTCGTAGTTTTTTGGAAGCTTGGCAACCCCTTTCAATGAAAGTGATTCTCGTCAGTCTCTGTTTGGGCCTCTTCAATAGGACAGAAACCATAGCGATAGAACTTGGAACTTCATTATTGTGCCAAGTTTCAAAGAGCTAGCACAAACCGTGTTTGATTTAGTGTTCCAAATACATGTATCCATATAGGAGAAAACAGAGTGAAACCTAAACATGAAAATGGTTACTGCAAACGAACGGTTCAAACTAGAAAAACGAAATTTGGTGAGCCACGTGCGACTGGTGTACTGATCATTACCTTCCAGTATCATCACGATTGGGTCCAAAAATGTTTCCTGAGATTTCAGAAACTCGTAGTTTTTTGGAAGCTTGTCAACCCCTTTCAATGAAAGTGATTCTCGTCAGTCTCTGCTTGCGGCTACTTCAATAGGACACAAACCATAGCGAAAGAACTTGGAACTACATTATTGTGCCAAGTTTCAAAGAGCTAGCACAAACCGTGTTTGATTTAGAGTTCCAACTACATGTGTCCATATAGGAGAAAACAGAGTGAAACCTAAACATGAAAACGGTTACTGCAAAGGAACGGTTTAACCTAGAAGAACGAAATTTGGTGAGCCACGTGGGATTGGTGTACTGATCATTACCTGCAAGTGTCATCAAAATTGGGTGCAAAAATGTTTAGTGAGATTTCAGGAAACTCGTAGTTTTTTGGAAGGTTGGCAACACCTTTCAATGAACGTGATTCTCGTCAGTCTCTGCTTGCGGCTACTTCAATAGGACACAAACCATAGCGATAGAACTTGGAACTACATTATTGTGCCAAGTTTCAAAGAGCTAGCACAAACCGTGTTTGATTTAGAGTTCCAACTACATGTATCCATATAGGAGAAAACAGAGTGAAACCTAAACATGAAAATGGTTACTGCAAACGAACGGTTTAAACTAGAAGAACGAAATTTGGTGAGCCACGTTGGACTGGTGTACTGATCATTACCTGCAAGTATCATCAAGTTTGGGTGAAAAAATATTTGCTGAGATTTCAGGAAACTCGTAGTTTTTTGGAGGCTTGGCAACCCCTTTCAATGAATGTGATTCTAGTCAGTGTCTGCTTGGGGCTACTTCAATAGGACACAAACGATAGTGATAGAACTTTGAACTACATTATTTTGCCAAGTTTCAAAGAGCTAGCACAAACCGTGTTTGATTTAGAGTTCCAACTACATGTATCCATATAGGAGAAACAGAGTGAAACCTAAACATGAAACGGTTACTGCAAAGGAACGGTTTAACCTAGAAGAACGAAATTTGGTGAGCCAAGGGGGATTGGTGTACTGATCATTACCTGCCAGTATCATCAAGATTGGGTGAAAAAGTGTTAGCTGAGATTTCAGGAAACTCGTAGTTTTTTGGAAGCTTGGCAACCCCTTTCAATGAAATTGATATTCGTCAGTCTCTGCTTGGGGCTACTTCAATAGGACACAAACCATAGCGAAAGAACTTGGAACTACATTATTGTGCCAAGTTTCAAAGAGCTAGCACAAACCGTGTTTGATTTAGAATTCCAACTACATGTGTCCATATAGGAGAAAAGAGAGTGAAACCTAAACATGAAAACGGTTACTGCAAAGGAACGGTTTAACCTAGAAGAACGAAATTTGTTGAGCCAAGTGGGATTTGTGTACTGATCATTACCTGCAAGTGTCATCAAAATTGGGTGCAAAAATGTTTAGTCAGATATCAGGAAACTCGTAGTTTTTTGGAAGGTTGGCAACACCTTTCAATGAACGTGATTCTCGTCAGTCTCTGCTTGGGGCTACTTCAATAGGACACAAACCATAGCGATAGAACTTGGAACTATATTACTGTGCCAAGTTTCAAAGAGCTAGCACAAACCGTGTTTGATTTAGAGTTCCAACTACATGTATCCATATAGGAGAAAACAGAGTGAAACCTAAACATGAAAACGGTTACTGCCAAAGGAACGGTTTAACCTAGAAGAACGAAATTTGATGAGCCAAGTCGGATTGCTGTACTCTTCATTACCTGCCAGTATCATCAAGATTGGGTGAAAAATGTTTGCTGAGATTTCTGGAAACTCGTAGTTTTTTGGAAGCTTGGCAACCCCTTTCAATGAAAGTGATTCTCGTCAGACTCTGTTTGGGCCTCTTCAATAGGACAGAAACCATAGCGATAGAACTTGGAACTTCATTATTGTGCCAAGTTTCAAAGAGCTAGCACAAACCGTGTTTGATTTAGTGTTCCAAATACATGTATCCATATAGGAGAAAACAGAGTGAAACCTAAACATGAAAATGGTTACTGCAAACGAACGGTTCAAACTAGAAAAACGAAATTTGGTGAGCCACGTGCGACTGGTGTACTGATCATTACCTTCCAGTATCATCACGATTGGGTCCAAAAATGTTTCCTGAGATTTCAGGAAACTCGTAGTTTTTCGGAAGCTTGGCAACCACCTTCCAATGAAAGTGATTCTCGTCAGTCTCTGCTTGGGCTCCTTCAATAGGACACAAACCATAGCGATAGAACATGGAACTACATTATTGTGCCAAATTACAAAGAGCTAGCACAAACCGTGTTTGATTTAGGGTTCCAACTACATGTATCCATATAGGAGAAAACAGAGTGAAACTAAACATGAAAACGGTTACTGCAAAGGAACGGTTTAACCTAGAAGAACGAAAGTTTGTGAGCCAAGTGGGATTGGTGTACTGATGATTACCTGCAAGTATCGTCAATATTGGGTGAAAACATGTTTTCTAAGATTTTCAGGAAACTCGTAGTTTTGGATGCTTGGCAACCCCTTTCAATGAACGTGATTCTCGTCAGTCTCTGCTTGGGGCTACTTCAATAGGACACAAACGATAGCGATAGGACTTGGAACTACATTATTGTGCCAAGTTTCAAAGAGATAGTACAAACCGTGTTTGATTTAGAGTTCCAACTACATGAATCCTATAGGAGAAAACAGAGTGAAACCTAAACATGAAAACAGTTACTGCAAAGGAACTGTTTAACCTAGAAGAACGAAATTGGTGAGCCAAGTGGGATTGGTGTACTGATCATTACCTGCAAGTATCATCAAGATAGGGTGAAAAAATGTTTGCTGAGATTTCAGGAAACTCGTAGTTTTTTGTAAGCTTGGCAGACCCTTTCAATGAAAGTGATTCTCGTCAGTCTCTGCTTTGGCCTACTCCCATAGGACACAAACCATAGTGAAAGAACTTGGAACTACATTATTGTGCCAAGTTTCAAAGAGCTAGCACAAACCGTGTTTGATTTAAGAGTTCCAACTACATGTATCCATATAGGAGAAAACAGAGTGAAACCTAAACAATGAAAACGGTTACTGCAAAGGAACGGTTTAACCTAAAAGAACGAAATTTTGTGAGCCAAGTGGGATTGGTGTACTGATCTTTACCTTCCAGTATCATCAAGATTGGGTGAAAAAAAGTTTGCTGAGATTTCAGGAAACTCGTAGTTTTTTGGAAACTTGGCAACCCCTTTCAATGAAAGTGATTCTCGTCAGTCTCTGCTTGGGGCTACTTCAATAGGACGCAAACCATAGCGATAGAACATGGAACTACATTATTGTGCCAAGTTTCAAAGAGCTAGCACAAACCGTGTTTGATTTAGAGTTCCAACTACATGTATCCATATAGGAATAAACAGAGTGAAACCTAAATATGAAAACGTTACTGGAAAGGAACGGTTTAACCTAGAAGAACGAAATTTGTTGTGCCAAGTGGGATTGGTGTACTGATCATTACCTGCAAGTATCATCAAGATTGGGTGAAAAAAATATTTGCTGAGATTTCAGGAAACTCGTAGTTTTTTGGAAGCTTGGCAACCCCTTTCAATGAAAGTGATTCTCTTCAGTCTCTGCTTGGGGCTACTTCAATAGGACACAAACCATAGTGAGAGAACTTGGAACTACATTATTGTGCAAAGTTTCAAAGAGCTAGCACAAACCGTGTTTGATTTAGAGTTCCAACTACATGTATCCATATAGGAGAAAACAGAGTAAAACCTACACATGAAAACGGTTACTGCAAACGAACGGTTTAATTTAGAAGAAGGAAATTTGGTGAGCCAAGTGGGACTGGTGTACTGATCATTACCTGCCAGTATCATCAAGATTGCGTGAAAAAATGTTTGCTGAGATTTCAGGAAACTCGTAGTTTTTTGGAAGCTTGGCAACCCATTTCAATGAAAGAGATTCTCGTCAGTCTCTGCTTGTTGCTACTTCCATAGGACACAAACCATAGAGATAGAACCTGGAAGTACATTATTGTGCCAAGTTTCAAAGAGCTAGCACAAACCGTGTTTGATTTAGAGTTCCAACTACATGTATCCATATAGGAGAAAACAGAGTGAAACCTAAACATGAAAACGGTTACTGCAAAGGAACGGTTTAACCTAGAAGAACGAAATTTGGTGAGCCAAGTGGGATTGGTGTACTGATCATTACTTGCAAGTATCGTCAAGATTGGGTAAAAAATATTTGCTGAGATTTCAGGAAACTCGTAGTTTTTTGGAAGCTTGGCAACCCCTTTCAATGAAAGTGATTCTCGTCAGTCTCTGCTTGGGGCTACTTCAATAGGACACAAACCATAGTGATAGAATTGGGAACTACATTATTGTGCCAAGTTTCAAAGAGCTAGCACAAACCGTGGTTGATTTAGAGTTCCAACTACATGTATCCATATAGGAGAAAACAGAGTGAAACCTAAACATGAAAAACGGTTACTGCAAAGGAACGGTTTAACCTAGAAGAACGAAATTTTGTGAGCCAAGTGGGATTGGTGAACTGATCATTACCTGCAAATATCATCAAGATTGGGTGAAAAAATATTTGCTGAGATTTCAGGAAACTCGTAGTTTTTTGGAAGCTTGGCAACCCCTTTCAATGAAAGTGATTCTCGTCAGTCTCTGCTTGGGGCTACTTCAATAGGACACAAACCATAGTGATAGAACTTGGAACTACATTATTGTGCCAAGTATCAAAGAGCTAGCACAAACCGTGTTTGATTTAGAGTTGCAAATACATGTATCCATATAGGAGAAAACAGAGTGAAACCTAAACATGAAAATGGTTACTGCAAACAAACGGTTTAAACTAGAAGAATGAAATTTGGTGAGCCACGTGGGACTGGTGTACTGATCATTACCTGCAAGTATCATCAAGTTTGGGTGAAAAAATATTTGCTGAGATTTCATGAAACTCGTAGTTTTTTGGACGCTTGGCAACCCCTTTCAATGAATGTGATTCTAGTCAGTGTCTGCTTGGGGCTACTTCAATAGGACACAAACGATAGTGATAGAACTTTGAACTACATTATTGTGCCAAGTTTCAAAGAGCTAGCACAAACCGTGTTTAGAGTTCCAACTACATGTATCCATATAGGAGAAAACAGAGTGAAACCTAAACATGAAAACGGTTACTGTAAAGGAACGGTTTAACCTAGAAGAACGAAATTTGGTGAGCCAAGTGGGATTGGTGTACTGATCATTACCTGCCAGTATCATCAAGATGGGTGAAAAAATGTTTGCTGATATTTCAGGAAACTCGTAGTTTTTTGGAAGCTTGGCATCCCCTTTCAATGAAAGTGATTCTCGTCAGTCTCTGCTTGGGGCTACTTCAATAGGACAGAAACCATAGCGATAGAACTTGGAACTTCATTATTGTGCCAAGTTTCAAAGAGCTAGCACAAACCGTGTTTGATTTAGTGTTCCACATTAATGTATCCATATAGGAGAAAACAGAGTGAAACCTAAACATGAAAATGGTTACTGCAAACGAACGGTTCAAACTAGAAGAACGAAATTTGGTGAGCCACGACGGACTGGTTTACTGATCATTACCTGCCAGTATCATCACGATTGGGTCCAAAAATGTTTCCTGAGATTTCAGGAAACTCGTAGTTTTTTGGAAGCATGGCAACCCCTTTCAATGAAAGTGATTCTCGTCAGTCTCTGCTTGGGGCTACTTCAATAGGACACAAACCATAGTGATAGAACTTGGAACTACATTATTCTGCCAAGTTTTCAAAGAGCTAGCACAAACCGTGTTTGATTTAGAGTTCCAACTACATGTATCCATATAGGAGAAAACAGAGTGAAACCTAAACATGAAAACGGTTACTGGAAAGGAACGGTTTAACCTAGAAGAACGAAATTTGGTGTGCCAAGTGGGATTGGTGTACTGATCATTACCTGCAAGTATCATCAAGATTGGGTGAAAAAATGTTTGCTGAGATTTCAGGAAACTCGTAGTTTTTTGGAAGCTTGGCAACCCCTTTCAATGAAAGTGATTCTCGTCAGTCTCTGCTTTGGCCTACTTCCATAGGACACAAACCATAGCGAAAGAACTTGGAACTACATTATTGTGCCAAGTTTCAAAGAGCTAGCACAAACCGTGTTTGATTTAGAGTTCCAACTACATGTATCCATATAGGAGAAAACAGAGTGAAACCTAAACATGAAAATGGTTACTGCAAACGAAAGGTTTAAACTAGAAGACCGAAATTTGGAGAGCCACGTGGGACTGGTGTACTGATCATTACCTGCCAGTATCATCATGACTGGGTCCAAAAATGTTTGCTGAGATTTCAGGAAACTCGTAGTTTTTTGGAAGCTTGGCAACCCCTTCCAATGAAAGTGATTCTCGTCAGTCTCTGCTTGGGGCTACTTCAATAGGACACAAACCATAGCGATAGAACTTGGAACTACATTATTGTGCCAAGTTTCAAAGAGCTAGCACACACCGTGTTTGATTTAGAGTTCCAACTACATGTATCCATATAGGAGAAAACAGAGTGAAACCTAAACATGAAAACGGTTACTGCAAAGGAACGGTTTAACCTAGAAGAACGAAATTTTGTGAGCCAAGTGGGATTGGTGTACTGATGATTACCTGCAAGTATCATCAATATTGGGTGAAAAAATGTTTGCTAAGATTTCAGGAAACTCGTAGTTTTTTGGATGCTTGGCAACCCCTTTCAATGAACGTGATTCTCGTCAGTCTCTGCTTGGGGCTACTTCAATAGGACACAAACGATAGCGATAGAACTTGGAACTACATTATTGTGCCAAGTTTCAAAGAGCTAGTACAAACCGTGTTTGATTTATAGTTCCAACTACATGTATCCATGTAGGAGAAAACAGAGTGAAACCTAAACATGAAAACGGTTACTGCAAACGAACTGTTTAATTTAGAATAACGAAATTTGGTGAGCCAAGTCGGATTGCTGTACTCTTCATTACCTGCCAGTATCATCAAGATTGAGTGAAAAAATGTTTGCTGAGATTTCAGGAAACTCGTAGTTTTTTGGAAGCTTGGCAACCCCTTTCAATGAAAGTGATTCTCGTCAGTCTCTGCTTTGGCCTACTTCGATAGGACACAAAACATAGCGAAAGAACTTGGAACTACATTATTGTGCCAAGTTTCAAAGAGTTAGCACAAACCGTGTTTGATTTAGAGTTCCAACTACATGTATCCATATAGGAGAAAACAGACTGAAACCTAAACATGAAAACGGTTACTGCAAAGGAACGGTTTAACCTAGAAGAACGAAATTTGGTGTGCCAAGTGGGATTGGTGTACTGATCATTACCTGCAAGTATCATCAAGATTGGGTGAAAAAATGTTTGCTGAGATTTCAGGAAACTCGTAGTTTTTTGGAAGCTTGGCAACCCCTTTCAATGAAAGTGATTCTCGTCAGTCTCTGCTTTGGCCTACTTCCATAAGACACAAACCATAGCGAAAGAACTTGGAACTACATTATTGTGCCAAGTCAAAGGGCTAGCCCAAACCGTGTTTGATTTAGAGTTCCAACTACATGTATCCATATAGGAGAAAACAGAGTGAAACCTAAACATGAAAACGGTTACTGCAAAGGAACGGTTTAACCTAGAAGAACCAAATTTGTGAGCCAAGTGGGATTGGTGTACTGATCGTTACCTGCAAGTATCATCAAGATTGGGTGAAAAAATGTTTGCTGAGATTTCAGGAAACTCGTAGTTTTTTGGAACCTTGGCAACCCCTTTCAATGAAAGTGATTCTCGTCAGTCTCTGCTTGCGGCTACTTCAATAGGACACAAACCATAGCGATAGAACTTGGAACTACATTATTGTGCCAAGTTTAAAAAAGCTAGCACAAACCGTGTTTGATTTAGAGTTCCAACTACATGTATCCATATAGGAGAAAACAGAGTGAAACCTAAACATGAAAATGGTTACTGCAAAGGAACGGTTTAACCTAGAAGAACGAAATTTGGTGAGCCAATATGATTGGTGTACTGATCATTACCTGCAAGTATCATCAAGATTGGGTGCAAAAATATTTGCTGAGATTTCAGGAAACTCGCCGTTTTTTGGAATTTGGCAACCCCTTTCAATGAACGTGATTGTCGTCAGTCTCTGCTTGGGGCTACTTCAATAGGACACAAACCATAGCGATAGAACTTGGAACTACATTATTTTGCCAAGTTTCAAAGAGCTAGCACAAACCGTGTTTGATTTAGAGTTCCAACTACATGTATCCGTATAGGAGAAAACAGAGTGAAACCTAAACATGAAAACGGTTACTGCAAACGAACGGTTTAATTTAGAACAACGAAATTCGGTGAGCCAAGTGGGACTGGTGTACTGATCATTACCTTTAAGTATCATCAAGATTGGGTGAAAAAATGTTTGCTGAGATTTCATGAAACTCGTAGTTTTTTGGAAGCTTGGCAACCCCTTTCAATGAAAGTGATTCTCGTCAGTCTCCGTTGCGGCTGCTTCAATAGGACACAAACCATAGCGATAGAACTTGGAACTACATTATTGTGCCATGTTTCAAAGAGCTAGCACAAACCGTGTTTGATTTAGAGTTCCAACTACATGTATCCATATAGGAGAAAACGGAGTGAAACCTAAACATGAAATGGTTACTGCAAACGAACGGTTTAAACTAGAAGAACGAAATTTGGTGAGCCACGTGGGACTGGTGTACTGATCATTACCTGCCAGTATCATCAAGATTGGGTGAAAAAATGTTTGCTGAGATTTCAGGAAACTCGTAGTTTTTTGGAAGCTTGGCAACCCCTTTCAATGAAAGTGATTCTCGTCAGTCTCTGCTTGGGGCTACTTCAATCAGACACAAACCATATCGATAGAACTTGGAACTACATTATTGTGCCAAGTTTCAAAGAGCTAGCACAAACCGTGTTTGATTTAGAGTTCCAACTAAATGTATCCATATACGAGAAAACAGAGTGAAACCTAAACATGAAAACGGTTACTGCAAACGAACGGTTTAATTTAGAAGAACGAAATTTGGTGAGCCAAGTGGGATTGGTGTACTGATCATTACCTGCAAGTATCATCAAGATTGGGTGAAAAAATATTTGCTGAGATTTCAGGAACTCGTAGATTTTTGAAGCTTGGCAACCCCTTTCAATGAAAGTGATTCTCGTCAGTCTCTGCTTGGGGCTACTTCAATAGGACACAAACCATAGCGATAGAACTTCGAACTACATTATTGTGCCAAGTTTCAAAGAGCTAGCACAAACCGTGTTTGATTTAGAGTTCCAACTACATGTATCCATATAGGAGAAAACAGAGTGAAACCTAAACATGAAAACGGTTACTGCAAACGAACGGTTTAATTTAGAAGAACGAAATTTGGTGAGCCAAGTGGGACTGGTGTACTGATCATTACCTGCAAGTATCATCAAGATTGGGTGAAAAAATGTTTGCTGAGATTTCAGGAAACTCGTAGTTTTTTGGAAGCTTGGCAACCCCTTTCAATGAAAGTGATTCTCGTCAGTCTCTGCTTGGGGTACTTCCATAGGACACAAACCATAGCGATAGAACGTGGAACTATATAATTGTGCCAAGTTTCAAAGAGCTAGCACAAACCGTGTTTGATTTAGAGTTCCAACTACATGTATCCATATAGGAGAAAACAGAGTGAAACCTAAACATGAAAACGGTTAATGCAAAAGAACGGTTTAACCTAGAAGATCGAAATTTGGTGAGCCAAGTGGGATTGGTGTACTGATCATTACCTGTAAGTATCATCAAGATTGGGTGAAAAAATATTTGCTGAGATTTCAGGAAACTCGTAGTTTCTTGGAAGCTTGGCAACCTCTTTCAATGAAAGTGATTCTCGTCAGTCTCTGCTTGGGGCTACTTCAATAGGACACAAACCATAGCGAAAGAACTTTGAACTACATTATTAGGCCAAGTTTCAAAGAGCTAGCACAATCCGTGTTTGATTTAGAGTTCCAACTAAATGTATCCATATAGGAGAAAACAGAGTGAAACCTAAACATGAAAACGGTTACTGCAAAGGAACGGTTTACCCTAGAAAACGCAATTTGTTGAGCCAAGTGGGATTGTGTACTGATCATTACCTGCAAGTATCAAAAGATTGGGTGAAAAAATGTTTGCTGAAATTTCAAGGAAGTCGTAGTTTTTTGGAAGCTTGGCAACCCCTTTCAATGAACGTGATTGTCGTCAGTCTCTGCTTGGGGTAATTTCATAGGACACAAACCATAGCGATAGAACTTGGAACTACATTATTTTGCCAAGTTTCAAAGAGCTAGCACAAACCGTGTTTGATTTAGAGTTCCAACTACATGTATCCATATAGGAGAAAACAGAGTGAAACCTAAACATGAAAACGGTTACTGCAAACGAACGGTTTAATTTAGAAGAACGTAATTTGGTGAGCCAAGTGGGACCTGTTTACTGATCATTACCTGCCAGTATCATCAAGATTCGGTGAAAAAGTGTTAGCTGAGATTTCAGGAAACTCGTAGTTTTTTGGAAGCTTGGCAACCCCTTTCAATGAAAGTGATTCTCTTCAGTTTTTGCTTGGGGCTACTTCAATAGGACACAAACGATAGCGATAGAACTTGGAACTACATTATTGTGCCAAGTTTCAAAGAGCTAGCACAAACCGTGTTTGATTTAGCGTTCCAACTACTTGTATCCATATAGGAGAAAACAGAGTGAAAACCTAAACATGAAAACGGTTACTGCAAACGAACGGTTTAACCTAGAAGAACGAAATTTGGTGAGCCAAGTGGGATTGGTGTGCTGATCATTACCTTCCAGTATCATCAAGATTGGGTGAAAAAATGTTTGCTGAGATTTCAGGAAACTCGTAGTTTTTTGGAAGCTTTGCAACCCCTTTCAATGAAAGTGATTCTCGTCAGTCTCTGCTTTGGGCTACTTCAATAGGACACAAACCATAGCGATAGAACTTGGAACTACATTATTGTGCCAAGTTTCAAAGAGCTAGCACAAACCGTGTTTGATTGAGAGTTCCAACTACATGTATCCATATAGGAGAAAACAGATTGAAACCTAAACATGAAACGGTTACTGCAAACGAACGGTTTAATTTAGAAGAACGTAATTTGGTGAGCCAAGTGGGACCTGTTTACTGATCATTACCTGCCAGTATCATCAAGATTCGGTGAAAAAGTGTTAGCTGAGATTTCAGGAAACTCGTAGTTTTTTGGAAGCTTGGCAACCCCTTTCAATGAAAGTGATTCTCTTCAGTTTTTGCTTGGGGCTACTTCAATAGGACACAAACGATAGCGATAGAACTTGGAACTACATTATTGTGCCATGTTTCAAAGAGCTAGCACAAACCGTGTTTGATTTAGCGTTCCAACTACTTGTATCCATATAGGAGAAAACAGAGTGAAACCTAAACATGAAAACGGTTACTGCAAACGAACGGTTTAACCTAGAAGAACGAAATTTGGTGAGCCAAGTGGGATTGGTGTGCTGATCATTACCTTCCAGTATCATCAAGATTGGGTGAAAAAATGTTTGCTGAGATTTCAGGAAACTCGTAGTTTTTTGGAAGCTTTGCAACCCCTTTCAATGAAAGTGATTCTCGTCAGTCTCTGCTTGGGGCTACTTCAATAGGACACAAACCATAGCGATAGAACTTGGAACTACATTATTGTGCCAAGTTTCAAAGAGCTAGCACAAACCTTGTTTGATTTAGAGTTCCAACTACATGTATCCATATAGGAGAAAACAGAGTGAAACCTAAACATGAAAACGGTTACTGCAAACGAACGGTTTAATTTAGAAGAACGAAATTTGGTGAGCCAAGTGGGACTGGTGTACTGATCATTACCTGCAAGTATCATCAAGATTGGGTGAAAAAATGTTTGCTGAGATTTCAGGAAACTCGTAGTTCTTTGGAAGCTTGGCAACCCCTTTCAATGAAAGTGAGTCTCATGAGTCTCTGCTTGGGGTAATTTCATAGGACACAAACCATAGCGATAGAAATTGGAACTACATTATTTTGCTAAGTTTCAAAGAGGTAGCACAAACCTTGTTTGATTTAGAGTTCCAACTACATGTATCCATATAGGAGAAAACAGAGTGAAACCTAAACATGAAAACGGTTACTGCAAACGAACGGTTTAATTTAGAAGAATGAAATTTGGTGAGCCAAGTGGGACCTGTGTACTGATCATTACCTGCAAGTATCATCAAGATTGGTTGAAAAAAATGTTTGCTGAGATTTCAGGAAACTCGTAATTTTTTTGAAGCTTGGCAACCCCTTTCAATGAAAGTGATTCTCGTCAGTCTCTGCTTGGGGTACTTCCATAGGACACAAACCATAGCGATAGAACGTGGAACTATATAATTGTGCCAAGTTTCAAAGAGCTAGCACAAACCGTGTTTGATTTAGAGTTCCAACAACATGTATCCATATAGGAGAAAACAGAGTGAAACCTAAACATGAAAACGGTTAATGCAAAAGAACGGTTTAACCTAGAAGATCGAAATTTGGTGAGCCAAGTGGGATTGGTGTACTGATCATTACCTGTAAGTATCATCAAGATTGGGTGAAAAAATATTTGCTGAGATTTCAGGAAACTCGTAGTTTCTTGGAAGCTTGGCAACCTCTTTCAATGAAAGTGATTCTCGTCAGTCTCTGCTTGGGGCTACTTCAATAGGACACAAACCATAGCGAAAGAACTTTGAACTACATTATTAGGCCAAGTTTCAAAGAGCTAGCACAATCCGTGTTTGATTTAGAGTTCCAACTAAATGTATCCATATAGGAGAAAACAGAGTGAAACCTAAACATGAAAACGGTTACTGCAAAGGAACGGTTTACCCTAGAAAACGCAATTTGTTGAGCCAAGTGGGATTGGTGTACTGATCATTACCTGCAAGTATCAAAAGATTGGGTGAAAAAATGTTTGCTGAAATTTCAAGGAAGTCGTAGTTTTTTGGAAGCTTGGCAACCCCTTTCAATGAACGTGATTGTCGTCAGTCTCTGCTTGGGGTAATTTCATAGGACACAAACCATAGCGATAGAACTTGGAACTACATTATTTTGCCAAGTTTCAAAGAGCTAGCACAAACCGTGTTTGATTTAGAGTTCCAACTACATGTATCCATATAGGAGAAAACAGAGTGAAACCTAAACATGAAAACGGTTACTGCAAACGAACGGTTTAATTTAGAAGAACGTAATTTGGTGAGCCAAGTGGGACCTGTTTACTGATCATTACCTGCCAGTATCATCAAGATTCGGTGAAAAAGTGTTAGCTGAGATTTCAGGAAACTCGTAGTTTTTTGGAAGCTTGGCAACCCCTTTCAATGAAAGTGATTCTCTTCAGTTTTTGCTTGGGGCTACTTCAATAGGACACAAACGATAGCGATAGAACTTGGAACTACATTATTGTGCCAAGTTTCAAAGAGCTAGCACAAACCGTGTTTGATTTAGCGTTCCAACTACTTGTATCCATATAGGAGAAAACAGAGTGAAACCTAAACATGAAAACGGTTACTGCAAACGAACGGTTTAACCTAGAAGAACGAAATTTGGTGAGCCAAGTGGGATTGGTGTGCTGATCATTACCTTCCAGTATCATCAAGATTGGGTGAAAAAATGTTTGCTGAGATTTCAGGAAACTCGTAGTTTTTTGGAAGCTTTGCAACCCCTTTCAATGAAAGTGATTCTCGTCAGTCTCTGCTTTGGGCTACTTCAATAGGACACAAACCATAGCGATAGAACTTGGAACTACATTATTGTGCCAAGTTTCAAAGAGCTAGCACAAACCGTGTTTGATTGAGAGTTCCAACTACATGTATCCATATAGGAGAAAACAGATTGAAACCTAAACATGAAAACGGTTACTGCAAACGAACGGTTTTAATTTAGAAGAACGTAATTTGGTGAGCCAAGTGGGACCTGTTTACTGATCATTACCTGCCAGTATCATCAAGATTCGGTGAAAAAGTGTTAGCTGAGATTTCAGGAAACTCGTAGTTTTTTGGAAGCTTGGCAACCCCTTTCAATGAAAGTGATTCTCTTCAGTTTTTGCTTGGGGCTACTTCAATAGGACACAAACGATAGCGATAGAACTTGGAACTACATTATTGTGCCATGTTTCAAAGAGCTAGCACAAACCGTGTTTGATTTAGCGTTCCAACTACTTGTATCCATATAGGAGAAAACAGAGTGAAACCTAAACATGAAAACGGTTACTGCAAACGAACGGTTTAACCTAGAAGAACGAAATTTGGTGAGCCAAGTGGGATTGGTGTGCTGATCATTACCTTCCAGTATCATCAAGATTGGGTGAAAAAATGTTTGCTGAGATTTCAGGAAACTCGTAGTTTTTTGGAAGCTTTGCAACCCCTTTCAATGAAAGTGATTCTCGTCAGTCTCTGCTTGGGGCTACTTCAATAGGACACAAACCATAGCGATAGAACTTGGAACTACATTATTGTGCCAAGTTTCAAAGAGCTAGCACAAACCTTGTTTGATTTAGAGTTCCAACTACATGTATCCATATAGGAGAAAACAGAGTGAAACCTAAACATGAAAACGGTTACTGCAAACGAACGGTTTAATTTAGAAGAACGAAATTTGGTGAGCCAAGTGGGACTGGTGTACTGATCATTACCTGCAAGTATCATCAAGATTGGGTGAAAAAATGTTTGCTGAGATTTCAGGAAACTCGTAGTTCTTTGGAAGCTTGGCAACCCCTTTCAATGAAAGTGAGTCTCATGAGTCTCTGCTTGGGTAATTTCATAGGACACAAACCATAGCGATAGAAATTGGAACTACATTATTTTGCTAAGTTTCAAAGAGGTAGCACAAACCTTGTTTGATTTAGAGTTCCAACTACATGTATCCATATAGGAGAAAACAGAGTGAAACCTAAACATGAAAACGGTTACTGCAAACGAACGGTTTAATTTAGAAGAATGAAATTTGGTGAGCCAAGTGGGACCTGTGTACTGATCATTACCTGCAAGTATCATCAAGATTGGTTGAAAAAATGTTTGCTGAGATTTCAGGAAACTCGTAATTTTTTTGAAGCTTGGCAACCCCTTTCAATGAAAGTGATTCTCGTCAGTCTCTGCTTTGGCCTACTTCCATAGGACACAAACCATCGTGAAAGAACTTGGAACTACATTATTGTGCCAAGTTTCAAAGAGCTAGCTCAAACCATGTTTGATTTAGAGTTCCAACTACATGTATCCATATAGGAGAAAACGGAGTGAAACCTAAACATGAAAATGGTTACTGCAAACGAACGGTTTAAACTAGAAGAACGAAATTTGGTGAGCCACGTGGAACTGGTGTACTGATCATTACCTGCCAGTATCATCAAGATTGGGAGAAAAAATGTTTGCTGAGATTTCAGGAAACTCGTAGTTTTTTGGAAGCTTGGCAACCCCTTTCAATGAAAGTGATTCTCGTCAGTCTCTGCTTGGGGTACTTCCATAGGACACAAACCATAGCGATAGAACTTGGAACTACAATATTTTGCAAAGTTTAAAAGAGCTAGCACAAACCATGTTGATTTAGAGTTCCAACTACATGTATCCATATAGGAGAAAACAGAGTGAAACCTAAGCATGAAAACGGTTACTGCAAAGGAACGGTTTAACCTAGAAGAACGAAATTTGGTGTGAAAAGTGGGATTGGAGTACTGATCATTACCTGTAAGTATCATCAAGATTGGGTGAAAAAATGTTTGCTGAGATTTCAGGAAACTCGTAGTTTTTTGGAAGATTGGCAACCCCTTTCAATGAAAGTGATTCTCGTCAGTCTCTGCTTGCGGCTACTTCAATAGGACACAAACGATAGTGATAGAACTTGGAACTACACTATTGTGCCAAGTTTCAAAGAGCTAGCACAAACCGTGTTTGATTGAGAGTTCCAACTACATGTATCCATATAGGAGAAAACAGAGTGAAACCTAAACATGAAAACGGTTTATGCAAAAGAACGGTTTAACCTAGAAGAACGAAATTTGGTGAGCCAAGTGGGATTGGTGTACTGATCATTACCTGCAAGTATCATCACGATTGGGTGAAAAAAATGTTTGCTGAGATTTCAGGAAACTCGTAGTTTCTTGGAAGCTTGGCAACCCCTTTCAATGAAAGTGATTCTCCTCAGTCTCTGCTTGAGGCTACTTCCATAGGACACAAACCATAGCGATAGAACTTAGAACTACATTACTTGCCAAGTTTCAAAGAGCTAGCACAAACCGTGTTTGATTTACAGTTCCAACTACATGTATCCATATAGGAGAAAACAGAGTGAAACCTAAACATGAAAACGGTTACTGCAAACGAACGGTTTACCCTAGAAGAACGAAATTTTGTGAGCCAAGTGGGATTGGTGTACTGATCATTACCTGCAAGTATCATCAAGATTGGGTCCAAAAATGTTTGCTGAAATTTCAGGAAACCCGTAGTTTTTTGGAAGCTTAGCAACCCCTTTCAATGAACGTGATTCTCGTCAGTCTCTGCTTGGGGTAAATTCATAGGACACAAACCATAGCGATAGAACTTGGAACTACATTATTTTGCCATGTTTCAAAGAGCTAGCACAAACCGTGTTTGATTTAGAGTTCCAACTACATGTATCCATATAGGAGAAAACGGAGTGAAACCTAAACATGAAAATGGTTACTGCAAACGAACGGATTAAACTAGAAGAACGAAATTTGGTGAGCCACGTGGGACTGGTGTACTGATCATTACCTGCCAGTATCATCACGATTGGGTCCAAAAATGTTTGCTGAGATTTCAGGAAACTCTTAGTTTTTTGGAAGCTTGGCATCCCATTTCAATGAAAGTGATTCTCGTCAGTCTCTGCTTGGGGCTACTTCAATCAGACACAAACCATATCGATAGAACTTGGAACTACATTATTGTGCCAAGTTTCAAAGAGCTAGCACAAACCGTGTTTGATTTAGAGTTCCAACTAAATGTATCCATATACGAGAAAACAGAGTGAAACCTAAACATGAAAACGGTTACTGCAAGCGAACGGTTTAATTTAGAAGAACGAAATTTGGTGAGCCAAGTGGGATTGGTGTACTGATCATTACCTGCAAGTATCATCAAGATTGGGTGAAAAAATATTTGCTGAGATTTCAGGAAACTCGTAGATTTTTGGAAGCTTGGCAACCCCTTTCAATGAAAGTGATTCTCGTCAGTCTCTGCTTGGGGCTACTTCAATAGGACACAAACCATAGCGATAGAACTTCGAACTACATTATTGTGCCAAGTTTCAAAGAGCTAGCACAAACCGTGTTTGATTTAGAGTTCCAACTACATGTATCCATATAGGAGAAAACAGAGTGAAACCTAAACATGAAAACGGTTACTGCAAACGAACGGTTTAATTTAGAAGAACGAAATTTGGTGAGCCAAGTGGGACTGGTGTACTGATCATTACCTGCAAGTATCATCAAGATTGGGTGAAAAAATGTTTGCTGAGATTTCAGGAAACTCGAAGTTTTTTGGAAGCTTGGCAACCCCTTTCAATGAAAGTGATTCTCGTCAGTCTCTGCTTCGGGTACTTCCATAGGACACAAACCATAGCGATAGAACTTGGAACTACATTATTGTGCCAAGTTTCAAAGAGCTAGCACAAACCGTGTTTGATTTAGAGTTCCAACTATATGTATCCATATAGGAGAAAACAGAGTGAAACCTAAACATGAAAACGGTTACTCCAAAGGAACGGTTTAACCTAGAAGAACGAAATTTGGTGTGAAAAGTGGGATTATTGTACTGATCATTACCTGTAAGTATCATCAAGATTGGGTGAAAAAATGTTTGCTGAGATTTCAGGAAACTCGTAGTTTTTTGGAAGCTTGGCAACCCCTTTCAATGAAAGTGATTCTCGTCAGTGTCTGCTTGCGGCTACTTCAATAGGACACAAACCATAGCGATAGAACTTGGAACTACATTATTGTGCCAAGTTTCAAAGAGCTAGCACAAACCGTGTTTGATTTAGTGTTCCAACTACATGTATCCATATAGGAGAAAACAGAGTGAAACCTAAACATGAAAACGGTTAATGCAAAAGAAGGGTTTAACCTAGAAGATCGAAATTTGGTGAGCCAAGTGGGATTGGTGTACTGATCATTACCTGCAAGTATCATCAATATTGGGTGAAAAAATGTTTGCTGAGATTTCAGGAAACTCGTAGTTTTTTGGAAGCTTGGCAACCCCTTTCAATGAAAGTGATTCTCGTCAGTCTCTGCTTGGGGCTACTTCAATAGGACAGAAACCATAGCGATAGAACTTGGAAGTACATTATTGTGCCATGTTTCAAAGAGCTATCAGAAACCGTGTTTGATTTAGAGTTCCAACTAAATGTATCCATATAGGAGAAAACAGAGTGAAACCTAAACATTAAAACGGTTACTGCAAAGGAATGGTTTACCCTAGAAGAACGAAATTTGGTGAGCCAAGTGGGATTGGTGTACTGATCATTACCTGTAAGTATCATCAATATTGGGTGAAAAAATGTTTGCTGAGATTTCAGGAAACTCGTAGTTTTTTGGAAGCTTGGCAACCTCTTTCAATGAAAGTGATTCTCGTCAGTCTCTGCTTGGGGCTACTTCAATAGGACACAAACCATAGTGAAAGAACTTTGAACTACATTATTATGCCAAGTTTCAAAGAGCTAGCACAAACCGTGTTTGATTTAGAGTTCCAACTAAATGTATCCATATAGGAGAAAACAGAGTGAAACCTAAACATGAAAACGGTTACTGCAAAGGAACGGTTTACCCTAGAAAACGCAATTTGTTGAGCCAAGTGGGATTGGTGTACTGATCATTACCTGCAAGTATCAAAAGATTGGGTGAAAAAATGTTTGCTGAAATTTCAAGAAAGTCGTAGTTTTTTGGAAGCTTGGCAACCCCTTTCAATGAACGTGATTGTCGTAAGTCTCTGCTTGGGGTAATTTCATAGGACACAAACCATAGCGATAGAACTTGGAACTACATTATTTTGCCAAGTTTCAAAGAGCTAGCACAAACCGTGTTTGATTTAGAGTTCCAACTACATGTATCCATATAGGAGAAAACAGAGTGAAACCTAAACATGAAAACGGTTACTGCAAACGAACGGTTTAATTTAGAAGAACGTAATTTGGTGAGCCAAGTGGGACCTGTTTACTGATCATTACCTGCCAGTATCATGAAGATTGGGTGAAAAAATGTTTGCTGAGATTTCAGGAAACTCGTAGTTTTTTGGAAGCTTGGCAACCCCTTTCAATGAAAGTGATTCTCGTCAGTCTCTGCTTGGGGCTACTTCAATAGGACACAAACCATAGCGATAGAACTTTGAACTACATTATTGTGCCAAGTTTCAAAGAGCTAGCACAAACCGTGTTTGATTGAGAGTTCCAACTACATGTATCCATATAGGAGAAAACAGAGTGAAACCTATCATGAAAACAGTTACTGCAAACGAACGGTTTAATTTAGAAGAACGAAATTTGGTGAGCCACGTGGGACTGGTGTACTGATCATTACCTGCAAGTATCATCAAGATTGGGTGAAAAAATGTTTGCTGAGATTTCAGGAAACTCGTAGTTTTTTGGAAGCTTGGCAACCCCTTTCAATGAAAGTGAGTCTCGTGAGTCTCTGCTTGGGGTAATTTCATAGGACACAAACCATAGCGATAGAAATTGGAACTACATTATTTTGCCAAGTTTCAAAGAGCTAGCACAAACCGTGTTTGATTTAGAGTTCCAACTACATGTATCCATATAGGAGAAAACAGAGTGAAACCTAAACATGAAAACGGTTACTGCAAACGAACGGTTTAATTTAGAAGAACGAAATTTGGTGAGCCAAGTGGGACCTGTTTACTGATCATTACCTGCGAGTATCATCAAGATTGGGTGAAAAAATGTTTGCTGAGATTTCAGGAAACTCGTAGTTTTTTGGAAGCTTGGCAACCCCTTTCAATGAAAGTAATTCTCGTCAGTCTCTGCTTTGGCCTACTTCCATAGGACACAAACCATCGCGAAAGAACTTGGAACTACATTATTGTGCCCAGTTTCAAAGAGCTAGCACAAACCGTGTTTGATTAAAGTTCCAAATGCATGTATCCATATAGGAGAAAACAGAGTGAAACCTAAACATGAAAATGGTTACTGCAAACGAACGGTTTAAACTAGAAGAACGAAATTTGGTGACCCACGTGGGACTGGTGTACTGATCATTACCTGCCAGTATCATCAAGATTGGGTGAAAAAGTGTTAGCTGAGATTTCAGGAAACTCGTAGTTTTTTGGAAGCTTGGCAACCCCTTTCAATGAAAGTGATTCTCGTCAGTTTTTGCTTGGGGCTACTTCAATAGGACACAAACCATAGCGATAGAACTTGGAACTACATTAAAGTGCCAAGTTTCAAAGAGCTAGCACAAACCGTGTTTGATTTAGAGTTCCAACTACATGTATCCATATAGGAGAAAACAGAGTGAAACCTATCATGAAAACGGTTACTGCAAACGAACGGTTTAATTTAGAAGAACGAAATTTGGTGAGCCAAGTGGGACTGGTGTACTGATCATTACCTGCAAGTATCATCAAGATTGGGTGAAAAAATGTTTGCTGCGATTTCAGGAAACTCGTAGTTTTTTGGAAGCTTGGCAACCCCTTTCAATGAAAGTGATTCTCGTCAGTCTCTGCTTGGGGTACTGTCATAGGACACAAACCATAGCGATAGAACTTGGAACTACATTATTTTGCCAAGTTTCAAAGAGCTAGCACAAACCGTGTTTGATTTAGAGTTCCAACTACATGTATCCATATAGGAGAAAACAGTGTGAAACCTAAACATGAAAACGGTTACTGCAAACGAACGGTTTAATTTAGAAGAACGAAATTTGGTGAGCCAAGTGGTACCTGTGTACTGATCATTACCTGCAAGTATTCATCAAGATTGGGTGAAAAAATGTTTGCTGAGATTTCAGGAAACTCGTAGATTTTTGGAAGCTTGGCAACCCCTTTCAATGAAAGTGATTCTCGTCAGTCTCTGCTTGGGGCTACTTCAATAGGACACAAACCATAGCGATAGAACTTCGAACTACATTATTGTGCCAAGTTTCAAAGAGCTAGCACAAACCGTGTTTGATTTAGAGTTCCAACTACATGTATCCATATAGGAGAAAACAGAGTGAAACCTAAACATGAAAACGGTTACTGCAAACGAACGGTTGAATTTAGAAGAACGAAATTTGGTGAGCCAAGTGGGACTGGTGTACTGATCATTACCTGCAGGTATCATCAAGATTGGGTGAAAAAATATTTGCTGAGATTTCAGGAAACTCGTAGTTTTTTGGAAGCTTGGCAACCCCTTTCAATGAAAGTAATTCTCGTCAGTCTCTGCTTGGGGTACTGCCATAGGACACAAACCATAGCGAAAGAACTTTGAACTACTTTATTGTGCCAAGTTTCAAAGAGCTAGCACAAACCGTGTTTGATTTAGAATTCCAACTACATGTATCCATATAGGAGAAAACAGAGTGAAACCTAAACATGAAAACGCTTACTGCAAAGGAACGGTTTAACCTAGAAGAACGAAATTTGGGGTGCCAAGTGGGATTGGTGTACTGATCATTACCTGCAAGTATCATCAATATTGGGCGAAAAAATGTTTGCTGAGATTTCAGTTAACTCATAGTTTTTTGGAAGCTTGGCAACCCCTTTCAATGAAAGTGATTCTCGTCAGTCTCTGCTTGGGGCTACTTCAATAGGAACAAAACATAGCGAAAGAACTTTGAACTCCTTTATTGTGCCAAGTTTCAAAGAGCTAGCACAAACCGTGTTTGATTTAGAGTTCCAACTACATGTGTCCATATAGGAGAAAACAGAGTGAAACCTAAACATGAAAACGGTTACTGCAAAGGAACGGGTTAACCTAGAAGAAAGAAATTTGGTGAGCCAAGTGGGATTGGTGTACTGATCATTACCTGCAAGTATCATCAATATTGGGTGAAAAAATGTTTGCTGATTTCAGGAAAATCATAATTTTTTGGAAGCTTGGAAACCCCTATCAATGAAAGTGATTCTCGTCAGTCTCTGCTTGGGGCTACTTCAATAGGACACAAACCATAGCGAAAGAACTTTGAACTACATTATTATGCCAAGTTTCAAAGAGCTAGCACAAACCGTGTTTGATTTAGAGTTCCAACTAAATGTATCCATATAGGAGAAAACAGAGTGAAACCTAAACATTAAAACAGTTACTGCAAAGGAACGGTTTACCCTAGAAGAACGAGATTTGGTGAGCCAAGTGGGACTGGTGTACTGATCATTACCTGCAAGTATCATCAAGATTGGGTGAAAAAATATTTGCTGAGATTTCAGGAAACTCGTAGTTTTTTGGAAGCTTGGCAATCCCTTTCAATGATTGTGATTCTCTTCAGTCTCTGCTTGCGGCTGCTTCAATAGGACACAAACCATAGCGATACAACTTGGAACTACATTATTGTGCCAAGTTTCAAAGAGCTAGCACAAAACGTGTTTGATTTAGAGTTCCAACTACATGTATCCATATAGGAGAAAACAGAGTGAAACCTAAACATGAAAACGGTTACTGCAAAGGAACGGTTTATCCTAGAAGAACGAAATTTGGTGAGCCAAGTGGGATTGGTGTACTGATCATTACCTGCAAGTATCATCAAGATTGGGTGCAAAAATGTTTGCTGAGATTTCAGGAAACTCGTAGTTTTTTGGAAGCTTGGCAACCCCTTTCAATGAACGTGATTCTCGTCAGTCTCTACTTCGAGCTACTTCAATAGGACACAAACCATAGCGATAGAACTTGGAACTACATTATTGTGCCAAGTGTCAAAGAGCTAGCACAAACCGTGTTTGATTTAGAGTTCCAACTACATGTATCCATATAGGAGAAAACAGAGTGAAACCTAAACATGAAAACGGTTAATGCAAACGAACGGTTTAATTTAGAAGAACGAAATATGGTGAGCCAAGTGGGACTGGTGTACTGATCATTACCTGCAAGTATCATCAAGATTGGGTGAAAAAATGTTTGCTGAGATTTCAGGAAACTCGTAGTTTTTTGGAAGCTTGGCAACCCCTTTCAATGAAAGTAATTCTCGTCAGTCTCTGCTTGGGGTACTTCCATAGGACACAAACCATAGCGATAGAACTTGGAACTACATTATTTTGCCAAGTTTCAAAGAGCTAGCATAAACCCTGTTTGATTTAAAGTTCCAACTACATGTATCCGTATAGGAGAAAACAGAGTGAAACCTAAACATGAAAACGGTTACTGCAAAGGAACGTTTTAACATAGAAGAACGAAATTTGTTGTGAAAAGTGGGATTGGTGTACTGATCATTACTTGCAAGTATCATCAAGATTGGGTGAAAAAATGTTTGCTGAGATTTCAGGAAACTCATAGTTTTTTGGAAGCTTGGCAACCCCTTTCAATGAAAGTGATTCTCGTCAGTCTCTGCTTGTGGCTACTTCCATAGGACACAAACCATAGCGATAGAACTTGGAACTACATTATTGTGCCACGTTTCAAAGAGCTAGCACAAACCGTGTTTGATTTAGAGTTCCAACTACATGTATCCATATAGGAGAAAACAGAGTGAAACCTAAACATGAAAACTTTTACTGTAAAGGAACGGTTTAACCTAGAAGAACGAAATTTGGTGTGCCAAGTGGGATTGGTGTACTCATCATTACCTGCCAGTATCATCAATTTTGGGCGAAAAAAATTTTTGCTGAGATTTCAGGAAACTCGTAGTTTTTTGGAAGCTTGGCAACCCCTTTCAATGAAAGTGATTCTCGTCAGTCTCTGCTTGGGGCTACTTCAATAGGACACAAAACATAGCGAAAGAACTTTGAACTCCTTTATTGTGCCAAGTTTCAAAGAGCTAGCACAAACCGTGTTTGATTTAGAGTTCCAACTACATGTGTCCATATAGGAGAAAACAGAGTGAAACCTAAACATTAAAACGGTTACTGCAAAGGAACGGGTTAACCTAGAAGAACGAAATTTGGTGAGCTAAGTGGGATTGGTGTACTGATCATTACCTGCAAGTATCATCAATATTGGGTGAAAAAATGTTTGCTGATTTCAGGAAACTCGTAATTTTTTGGAAGCTTGGAAACCCCTTTCAATGAAAGTGTTTCTCGTCAGTCTCTGCTTGGGGCTACTTCAATAGGACACAAACCATAGCGAAAGAACTTTGAACTACATTATTATGCCAAGTTTCAAAGAGCTAGCACAAACCGTGTTTGATTTAGAGTTCCAACTAAATGTATCCATATAGGAGAAAACAGAGTGAAACCTAAACATGCAAACGGTTACTTCAAAGGAACGGTTTACCCTAGAAGAACTAGATTTGGTGAGCCAAGTGGGACTGGTGTACTGATCATTACCTGCAAGTATCATCAAGATTGGGTGAAAAAATTTTTGCTGAGATTTCAGGAAACTCGTAGTTTTTTGGAAGCTTGGCAACCCCTTTCAATGAAAGTGATTCTCGTCAGTCTCTGCTTGGGGCTACTTAAATAGGACACAAACCATAGTGATAGAACTTGGAACTACATTATTGTGCCAAGTTTCAAAGAGGTAGGACAAACCGTGTTTGATTTAGAGTTCCAAATACATGTATCCATATAGGAGAAAACAGAGTGAAACCTAAACATGAAAACGGTTACTGCAAACGAACGGTTTAATTTATAAGAACGAAATTTGGTGAGCCAAGTGGGAATGGTGTACTGATCATTACCTGCAAGTATCATCAAGATTGGGTGAAAAAATGTTTGCTGAGATTTCAGGAAACTCGTAGTTTTTTTGGAAGCTTGGCAACCGCTTTCAATGAAAGTGATTCTCGTCAGTCTCTGCTTGGGGTACTTCCATAGGACACAAACCATAGCGAAAGAACTTTGAACTACATTATTGTGCCAAGTTTCAAAGAGCTAGCACAAACCGTGTTTGATTTAGAGTTCCAACTACATGTATCCATATAGGAGAAAACAGAGTGAAACCTAAACATGAAAACGCTTACTGCAAAGGAACGGTTTAACCTAGAAGAACGAAATTTGGTGTGCCAAGTGGGATTGGTGTACTGATCATTACCTGCAAGTATCATCAATATTGGGCGAAAAAATGTTTGCTGAGATTCAGTTAACTCATAGTTTTTTGGAAGCTTGGCAACCCCTTTCAATGAAAGTGATTCTCGTCAGTCTCTGCTTGGGGCTACTTCAATAGGACACAAAACATAGCGAAAGAACTTTGAACTCCTTTATTGTGCCAAGTTTCAAAGAGCTAGCACAAACCGTGTTTGATTTAGAGTTCCAACTACATGTGTCCATATAGGAGAAAACAGAGTGAAACCTAAACATGAAAACGGTTACTGCAAAGGAACGGGTTAACCTAAAAGAACGAAATTTGGTGAGCCAAGTGGGATTGGTGTACTGATCATTACCTGCAAGTATCATCAATATTGGGTGAAAAAATGTTTGCTGATTTCAGGAAAATCGTAATTTTTTGGAAGCTTGGAAACCCCTTTCAATGAATGTGATTCTCGTCAGTCTCTGCTTGGGGCTACTTCAATAGGACACAAACCATAGCGAAAGAACTTTGAACTACATTATTATGCCAAGTTTCAAAGAGCTAGCACAAACCGTGTTTGATTTAGAGTTCCAACTAAATGTATCCATATAGGAGAAAACAGAGTGAAACCTAAACATGAAAACGGTTACTGCAAAGGAACGGTTTACCCTAGAAGAACGAGATTTGGTGAGCCAAGTGGGACTGGTGTACTGATCATTACCTGCAAGTATCATCAAGATTGGGTGAAAAAATGTTTGCTGAGATTTCAGGAAACTCGTTTTTGGAAGCTTGGCAACCCCTTTCAATGATTGTGATTCTCGTCAGTCTCTGCTTGCGGCTGCTTCAATAGGACACAAACCATAGCGATACAACTTGGAACTACATTATTGTGCCAAGTTTCAAAGAGCTAGCACAAAACGTGTTTGATTTAGAGTTCCAACTACATGTATCCATATAGGAGAAAACAGAGTGAAACCTAAACATGAAAACGGTTACTGCAAAGGAACGGGTTAACCTAGAAGAACGAAATTTGGTGAGCTAAGTGGGATTGGTGTACTGATCATTACCTGCAAGTATCATCAATATTGGGTGAAAAAAATGTTTGCTGATTTCAGGAAAGTCCTAATTTTTTGGAAGCTTGGAAACCCCTTTCAATGAAAGTGTTTCTCGTCAGTCTCTGCTTGGGGCTACTTCAATAGGACACAAACCATAGCGAAAGAACGTTGAACTACATTATTATGCCAAGTTTCAAAGAGCTAGCACAAACCGTGTTTGATTTAGAGTTCCAACTAAATGTATCCATATAGGAGAAAACATAGTGAAACCTAAACATGAAAACGGTTACTGCAAAGGAACGGTTTACCTAGAAGAACGAGATTTGGTGAGCCAAGTGGGACTGGTGTACTGATCATTACCTGCAAGTATCATCAAGATTGGGTGAAAAAATTTTTGCTGAGATTTCAGGAAACTCGTAGTTTTTTGGAAGCTTGGCAACCCCTTTCAATGAAAGTGATTCTCGTCAGTCTCTGCTTGGGGCTACTTCCATAGGACACAAACCATAGGGATAGAACTTGGAACTACATTATTGTGCCAAGTTTCAAAGAGGTAGGACAAACCGTGTTTGATTTAGAGTTCCAAATACATGTATCCATATAGGAGAAAACAGAGTGAAACCTAAACATGAAAACGGTTACTGCAAACGAACGGTTTAATTTATAAGAACGAAATTTGGTGACCCAAGTGGGAATGGTGTACTGATCATTACCTGCAAGTATCATCAAGATTGGGTGAAAAAATGTTTGCTGAGATTTCAGGAAACTCGTAGTTTTTTTGGAAGCTTGGCAACCGCTTTCAATGAAAGTGATTCTCGTCAGTCTCTGCTTGGGATACTTCCATAGGACACAAACCATAGCGAAAGAACTTTGAACTACATTATTGTGCCAAGTTTCAAAGAGCTAGCACAAACCGTGTTTGATTTAGAGTTCCAACTACATGTATCCATATAGGAGAAAACAGAGTGAAACCTAAACATGAAAACGCTTACTGCAAAGGAACGGTTTAACCTAGAAGAACGAAATTTGGTGTGCCAAGTGGGATTGGTGTACTGATCATTACCTGCAAGTATCATCAATATTGGGCGAAAAAATGTTTGCTGAGATTCAGTTAACTCATAGTTTTTTGGAAGCTTGGCAACCCCTTTCAATGAAAGTGATTCTCGTCAGTCTCTGCTTGGGGCTACTTCAATAGGACACAAAACATAGCGAAAGAACTTTGAACTCCTTTATTGTGCCAAGTTTCAAAGAGCTAGCACAAACCGTGTTTGATTTAGAGTTCCAACTACATGTGTCCATATAGGAGAAAACAGAGTGAAACCTAAACATGAAAACGGTTACTGCAAAGGAACGGGTTAACCTAAGAGAACGAAATTTGGTGAGCCAAGTGGGATTGGTGTACTGATCATTACCTGCAAGTATCATCAATATTGGGTGAAAAAATGTTTGCTGATTTCAGGAAAATCGTAATTTTTTGGAAGCTTGGAAACCCCTTTCAATGAATGTGATTCTCGTCAGTCTCTGCTTGGGGCTACTTCAATAGGACACAAACCATAGCGAAAGAACTTTGAACTACATTATTATGCCAAGTTTCAAAGAGCTAGCACAAACCGTGTTTGATTTAGAGTTCCAACTAAATGTATCCATATAGGAGATAACAGAGTGAAACCTAAACATGAAAACGGTTACTGCAAAGGAACGGTTTACCCTAGAAGAACGAGATTTGGTGAGCCAAGTGGGACTGGTGTACTGATCATTACCTGCAAGTATCATCAAGATTGGGTGAAAAAATGTTTGCTGAGATTTCAGGAAACTCGTTTTTTGGAAGCTTGGCAACCCCTTTCAATGATTGTGATTCTCGTCAGTCTCTGCTTGCGGCTGCTTCAATAGGACACAAACCATAGCGAAAGAACTTTGAACTACATTATTATGCCAAGTTTCAAAGAGCTAGCACAATCCGTGTTTCATTTAGAGTTCCAACTAAATGTATCCATATAGGAGAAAACAGAGTGAAACCAAACATGAAAACAATTACTGCAAATTAACGGTTTAACCTAGAAAAACGAAATTTGGTGAGCCAAGTGGGATTGGTGTACTGATCATTACCTGCAAGTATCATCAAGATTGGGTGCAAAAATGTTTGCTGAGATTTCAGGAAACTCGTAGTTTTTTGGAAGCTTGGCAACCCCTTTCAATGAACGTGATTCTCGTCAGTCTCTACTTGGGGCTACTTCAATAGGACACAAACCATAGCGATAGAACTTGGAACTACATTATTGTGCCAAGTGTCAAAGAGCTAGCACAAACCGTGTTTGATTTAGAGTTCCAACTACATTTATCCATATAGGAGAAAACAGAGTGAAACCTAAACATGAAAACGGTTAATGCAAACGAACGGTTAAATTTAGAAGAACGAAATTTGGTGAGCCAAGTGGGACTGGTGTACTGATCATTACCTGCAAGTATCATCAAGATTGGGTGAAAAAATGTTTGCTGAGATTTCAGGAAATTCGTAGTTTTTTGGAAGCTTGGCAACCCCTTTCAATGAAAGTAATTCTCGTCAGTCTCTGCTTGGGGTACTTCCATAGGACACAAACCATAGCGATAGAACTTGGAACTACATTATTTTGCCAAGTTTCAAAGAGCTAGCATAAACCCTGTTTGATTTAGAGTTCCAACTACATGTATCCATATAGGAGAAAACAGAGTGAAACCTAAACATGAAAACGGTTACTGCAAAGGAACGTTTTAACATAGAAGAACGAAATTTGTTGTGAAAAGTGGGATTGGTGTACTGATCATTACCTGCAAGTATCATCAAGATTGGGTGAAAAAATGTTTGCTGAGATTTCAGGAAACTCGTAGTTTCTTGGAAGCTTGGCAACCCTTTCAATGAAAGTGATTCTCGTCAGTCTCTGCTTGTGGCTACTTCCATAGGACACAAACCATAGCGATAGAACTTGGAACTACATTATTGTGCCAAGTTTCAAAGAGCTAGGACAAACCGTGTTTGATTTAGAGTTCCAACTACATGTATCCATATAGGAGAAAACAGAGTGAAACCTAAACATGAAAACTTTTACTGTAAAGGAACGGTTTAACCTAGAAGAACGAAATTTGGTGTGCCAAGTGGGATTGGTGTACTCATCATTACCTGCCAGTATCATCAATATTGGGCGAAAAAATTTTTGCTGAGATTTCAGGAAACTCGTAGTTTTTTGGAAGCTTGGCAACCCCTTTCAATGAAAGTGATTCTCGTCAGTCTCTGCATGGGGCTACTTCCATAGGACACAAACCATAGTGATAGAACTTGGAACTACATTATTGTGCCAAGTATCAAAGAGCTAGCACAAACCCTGTTTGATTTAGAGTTCCAACTAAATGTATCCATATAGGAGAAAACAGAGTGAAACCTAAACATGAAAACGCTTACTGCAAAGGAACGGTTTAAACTAGAAGAACGAAATTTGGTGTGCCAAGTGGGATTGGTGTACTGATCATTACCTGCAAGTATCATCCATATTGGGCGAAAAAATGTTTGCTGAGATTTCAGGAAACTCGTAGTTTTTTGGAATCTTGGCAACCCCTTTCAATGAAAGTGATTCTCGTCAGTCTCTGCTTGGGGCTACTTCAATAGGACACAAACCATAGCGAAAGAATGTTGAACTACATTATTGTGCCAAGTTTCAAAGAGCTAGCACAAACCGTGTTTGATTTAGAGTTCCAACTAAATGTATCCATATAGGAGAAAACAGAGTGAAACCCAAACATGAAAATGTTTAATGCAAAGGAACGGTTTACCCTAGAAGAACGAAATTTGGTGAGCCAAGTGGGATTGGTATACTGATCATTACCTGCAAGTATCATCAAGTTTGGGTGAAAAAATGTTTGCTGAGATTTCAGGAAAGTCGTAGTTTCTTGGAAGCTTGGCAACCCCTTTCAATGAAAGTGATTCTCGTCAGTCTCTGCCTGTGGCTACTTCCATTGGACACAAACCATAGCGATAGAACTTGGAACTATATTATTGTGCCAACTTTCAAAGAGCTAGCACAAACCGTGTTTGATTTACAGTTCCAACTACATGTATCCATATAGGAGAAAACAGAGTGAAACCTAAACATGAAAACTTTTACTGTAAAGGAACGGTTTAACCTAGAAGAACGAAATTTGGTGAGCCAAGTGGGATTGGTGTACTGATCATTACCTGCAAGTATCATCAATATTGGGCTAAAAAATGTTTGCTGAGATTTCAGGAAACTCGTAGTTTTTTGGAAGCTTGGCAACCCCTTTCAATGAAAGTGATTCTCGTCAGTCTCTGCTTGGGGCTACTTCCATAGGACACAAACCATAGTGATAGAACATGGAACTACATTATTCTGCCAAGTTTCAAAGAGCTAGGACAAACCGTGTTTGATTTAGAGTTCCAACTACATGTATCCATATAGGAGTAAACAGAGTGAAACCTAAACATGAAAACGGTTACTGCAAAGGAACGATTTACCCTAGAAGAACGAAATTTGATGTGCCAAGTGGGATTGGTGTACTGATCATTACCTGCAAGTATCATCAATATTGGGTGAAAAAATGTTTGCTGAGATTTCAGGAAACTCGTAGTTTTTTGGAAGCTTGGCAACCCCTTTCAATGAAAGTGATTCTCGTCAGTCTCTGCTTGAGGCTACTTCAATAGGACACAAACCGTAGTGATAGAACTTGGAACTACATTATTGTGCCAAGTTTCAAAGAGCTAGCACAAACCGTGTTTGATTTAGAGTTCCAACTACACGTATCCATATAGGAGAAAACAGAGTGAAACCTAAACATGAAAACGGTTACTGCAAAGGAACAAAATTTAGTGAGCCAAGTGGGATTCGTGTACTGATCACTACCTGCAAGTATCATCAATATTGGGTGAAAAAATGTTTGCTGAGATTTCAGGAAACTCGTAGTTTTTTGGAAGCTTGGCAACCCCTTCCAATGAAAGTGATTCGCGTCAGTCTCTGCATGGGGTACTTCCATAGGACACAATCCATAGCGATAGAACTTGGAACTACATTATTGTGCCAAGTTTCAAAGAGCTAGCACAAACCGTGTTTGATTTAGAGTTCCAACTACATGTATCCATATAGGAGAAAACAGAGTGAAACCTAAACATGAAAATGGTTACTGCAAACGAACGATTCAAACTAGAAGAAAGAAATTTGGTGAGCCACGTGGGACTGGTGTACTGATCATTACCTGCCAGTATCATCACGATTGGGTCCAAAAATGTTTCCTGAGATTTCAGGAAACTCGTAGTTTTTTGGAAGCTTGGCAACCCCTTCCAATGAAATTGATTTTCGTCAGTCTCTGCTTGGGACTACTGCAATAGGACACAAACCATAGTGATAGAACTTGGAACTACATTTTTGTGCAAGTTTCAAAGAGCTACAACAAACCGTGTTTGATTTAGAGTTTCAACTACATGTATCCAAATAGGAGAAAACAGAGTGAAACCTAAACATGAAAACTTTTACTGTAAAGGAACGGTTTAACCTAGAAGAACGAAATTTGGTGTGCCAAGTGGGATTGGTGTACTGATCATTACCTGCAAGTATCATCAATATTGGGTGAAAAAATGTTTGCTGAGACTTCAGGAAACTCGTAGTTTTTTGGAAGCTTGGCAACCCCTTTTAATGAAAGTGTTTCTCGTCAGTCTCTGCTTGGGGCTACTTCCATAGGACACAAACCATATTGATAGAACTTGGAACTACATTATTGTGCCAAGTTTCCAAGAGCTAGGACAAACCGTGTTTGATTTAGAGTTCCAACTACATGTATCCATATAGGAGAAAACAGCGTGAAACCTAAACATGAAAACGGTTACTGCAAAGGAACGATTTAACCTAGAAGAACGAAATTTGATGTGCCAAGTGGGATTGGTGTACTGATCATTACCTGCAAGTATCATCAATATTGGGTGAAAAAATGTTTGCTGAGATATCAGGAAACTCGTAGTTTTTTGGAAGCTTGGCAACCCCTTTCAATGAAAGTGATTCGCGTCAGTCTCTGCTTGGGGTACTTCCATAGGACACAAACCATAGCGATAGAACTTGGAACTACATTATTGTGCCAAGTTTCAAAGAGCTAGCACAAACCGTGTTTGATTTAGAGTTCCAACTACATGTATCCATATAGGAGAAAACAGAGTGAAACCTAAACATGAAAACGGTTACTGCAAAGGAACGGTTTAATATAGAAGAACGAAATTTGGTGAGCCACGTGGGACTGGTTTACTGATCATTACCTGCAAGTATCATCAAGATTGGGTGAAAAAATATTTGCTGAGATTTCAGGGAACTCGTAGTTTTTTGGAAGCTTGGCAACCCCTTACAATGAATGTGATTCTAGTCAGTCTGTGCATGGGGCTACTTCAATAGGTCACAAACCATAGCGATAGAACTTGGAACTACATTATTGTGCCAAGTTTCAAAGAGCTAGCACAAACCGTGTTTGATTTAGAGTTCCAACTACATGTATCCATATAGGAGAAAACAGAGTGAAACCTAAACAGGAAAACGGTTACTGCAAAGGAACGATTTAACCTAGAAGAACGAAATTTGGTGAGCCATGTGGGATTGGTGTCCTGATCATTACCTGCCAGTATCATCAAGATTCTGCGAAAAAATGTTTGCTGAGATTTCAGGAAACTCGTAGTTTTTTGGAAGCTTGGCAACCCTTTCAATGAAAGTGATTCTCGTCAGTCTCTGCTTGGGGCTACTTCCATAGGACACAAACCATAGTGACAGAACTTGGAACTACATTATTGTGATTAGTTTCAAAGAGCTAGGACAAACCGTGTTTGATTTAGAGTTCCAACTACATGTATCCATATAGGAGAAAACAGAGTGAAACCTACACATGAAAACGGTTACTGCAAAGGAACGATTTAACCTAGAAGAACGAAATTTGATGTGCCAAGTGGGATTGGTGTACTGATCATTACCTGCAAGTATCATCAATATTGGGTGAAAAAATGTTTGCTGAGATTTCAGGAAACTCTTAGTTTTTTGGAAGCTTGCAACCCCTTTCAATGAAAGTGATTCTCGTCAGTCTCTGCTTGGGGCTACTTCAATAGGACACAAACCATAGCGATAGAACTTGGAACTACATTATTGTGCCAAGTTTCAAAGAGCTAGCACAAACCGTGTTTGATTTAGAGTTCCAACTACATGTATCCATATAGGAGAAAACAGAGTGAAACCTAAACATGAAAACGCTTACTGCAAAGGAACAGTTTAAACTAGAAGATCTTAATTTGGTGAGCCAATTGGGATTGGTGTACTGATCATTACCTGCAAGTATCATCAATATTGGGTGAAAAACTGTTTGCTGAGATTTCAGGAAACTCGTAGTTTTTTGGAAGCTTGGCAACCCCTTTCAATGAAAGTGAATCTCGTCAGTCTCTGCTTGGGGCTACTTCAATAAGACACATACCATAGCGATAGAACTTGGAACTACATTATTGTGCCAAGTTTCAAAGAGCTAGGACAAACTGTGTTTGATTTAGAGTTCCAACTACATGTATCCATATAGGAGAAAACAGAGTGAAACCTAAACATGAAAACGGTTACTGCAAAGGAACGATTTAACCTAGAAGAACGAAATTTGATGTGCCAAGTGGGATTGGTGTACTGATCATTACCTGCAAGTATCATCAATATTGGGTGAAAAAATGTTTGCTGAGATTTCAGGAAACTCGCAGTTTTTTGGAAGCTTGGCAACCCCTTTCAATGAAAGTGAATCTCGTCAATCTGTACTTGGGGCTACTTCCATAGGACACAAACCATAGCGATAGAACTTGGAACTACATTATTGTGCCAAGTTTCAAAGAGCTAGCACAAACCGTGTTTGATTTAGAGTTCCAACTACATGTATCCATATAGGAGCAAACAGAGTGAAACCTAAAAATGACAATGGTTACTGCAAAGGAACGGTTTAACCTAGAAGAACGAAATTTGTTGAGCCAAGTGGGATTGGTGTACTGATCATTACCTGCAAGTATCATCAATATTGGGTGCAAAAATGTTTGCTGAGATTTCAGGAAACTCGTAGTTTTTTGGAAGCTTGGCAACCCCTTTCAATGAATGTGATTCTCGTCAGTCGCTGCTTGCGGCTGCTTCAATAGGACACAAACTATAGCGACAGAACTTGGAACTACATTGTTGTGCCAAGTTTCAACGAGCTAGCACAAAACGTATTTGATTTAGAGTTCCAACTACATGTATCCATATAGGAGAAAACAGAGTGAAACTTAAACATGAAAACGGTTACTGCAAATGAACGGTTTAACCTAGAAGAACGAAATTTGGTGTGCCAAGTGGGACTGGTGCACTGATCATTACCTGCAAGCATCATCAAGATTGGTGAAAAAATGTTTGCTGACATTTCAGGAATCTCGTAGTTTTTTGGAAGCTTGGCAACCCCTTTCAATGAAAGTGATTCGCGTCAGTCTCTGCTTGGGGTACTTCCATAGGACACAAACCATAGCGATAGAACTTTGAACTACATTATTATGCCAAGGTTCAAAGAGCTAGCACAAACCGTGTTTGATTTAGAGTTCCAACTACATGTATCCATATAGGAGAAAACAGAGTGAAACCTAAACATGAAAACGGTTACTGCAAAGGAACGGTTTAACCTAGAAGAACGAAATTTGGTTTGCCAAGTGGGATTGGTGTACAGATCATTACCTGCCAGTATCATCAAGATTGGGTGAAAAAATGTTTGCTGACATTTCAGGAAACTCGTAGTTTTTTGGAAGCTTGGCAACCCCTTTCAATGAAAGTGATTTTCGTCAGTCTCTGCTTGGGGCTACTTCAATAGGACACAAACCATAGCGAAAGAACTTGGAACTACATTATTGTGCCAAGTTTCAAAGACCTAGCACAAACCGTGTTTGATTTAGAGTTCCAACTACATGTATCCATATAGGAGAAAACAGAGTGAAACCTAAACATGAAAACGCTTACTGCAAAGGAACGGTTTAACCTAGAAGAACGAAATTTGGTGAGCCAACTGGGATTGGTGCACTGATCATAACCTGCAAGCATCATCAAGATTGGGTGAAAAAATGTTTGCTGAGATTTCAGGAATCTCGTAGTTTTTTGGAAGCTTGGCAACCCCTTTCAATGAAAGTGATTCGCGTCAGTCTCTGCTTGGGGTACTTCCATAGGACACAAACCATAGCGATAAAACTTGGAACTACATTATTGTGCCAACTTTCAAAGAGCTAGCACAAACCGTGTTTGATTTAGACTTCCAACTACATGTATCCATATAGGAGAAACCAGAGTGAAACCTAAACATGAAAACGGTTACTGCAAAGGAAAGGTTTAACCTAGAAGAACGAAATTTGGTGAGCCACCTGGGACTGGTTTACTGATCATTACCTGAAAGTATCATCAATATTGGGCGAAAAAATGTTTGCTGAGATTTCAGGAAACTCGTAGTTTTTTGGAAGCTTGGCAACCCCTTTCAATGAAAGTGATTCGCGTCAGTCTCTGCTTGGGGTACTTCCATAGGACACAAACCATAGTGATAGAACTTGGAACTACATTATTGTGCCAAGTTTCAAAGAGCTAGCACAAACCGTGTTTGATTTAGAGTTCCAACTACATGTATCCATATAGGAGAAAACAGAGTGAAACCTAAACATGAAAACGGTTACTGCAAAGGAACGGTTTAATATAGAAGAACGAAATTTGGTGAGCCACGTGGGACTGGTTTACTGATCATTACCTGCAAGTATCATCAAGATTGGGTGAAAAAATATTTGCTGAGATTTCAGGGAACTCGTAGTTTTTTGGAAGCTTGGCAACCCCTTACAATGAATGTGATTCTAGTCAGTCTGTGCTTGGGGCTACTTCAATAGGTCACAAACCATAGCGATAGAACTTGGAACTACATTATTGTGCCAAGTTTCAAAGAGCTAGCACAAACCGTGTTTGATTTAGAGTTCCAACTACATGTATCCATATAGGAGAAAACAGAGTGAAACCTAAACAGGAAAACGGTTACTGCAAAGGAACGGTTTAACCTAGAAGAACGAAATTTGGTGAGCCATGTGGGATTGGTGTCCTGATCATTACCTGCCAGTATCATCAAGATTCTGCGAAAAAATGTTTGCTGAGATTTCAGGAAACTCGTAGTTTTTTGGAAGCTTGGCAACCCCTTTCAATGAAAGTGATTCTCGTCAGTCTCTGCTTGGGGCTACTTCCATAGGACACAAACCATAGTGACAGAACTTGGAACTACATTATTGTGATTAGTTTCAAAGAGCTAGGACAAACCGTGTTTGATTTAGAGTTCCAACTACATGTATCCATATAGGAGATAACAGAGTGAAACCTAAACATGAAAACGGTTACTGCAAAGGAACGATTTAACCAAGAAGAACGAAATTTGATGTGCCAAGTGGGATTGGTGTACTGATCATTACCTGCAAGTATCATCAATATTGGGTGAAAAAATGTTTGCTGAGAATTCAGGAAACTCTTAGTTTTTTGGAAGCTTGGCAACCCCTTTCAATGAAAGTGATTCTCGTCAGTCTCTGCTTGGGGCTACTTCAATAGGACACAAACCATAGCGATAGAACTTGGAACTACATTATTGTGCCAAGTTTCAAAGAGCTAGCACAAACCGTGTTTGATTTAGAGTTCCAACTACATGTATCCATATAGGAGAAAACAGAGTGAAACCTAAACATGAAACGCTTACTGCAAAGGAACAGTTTAAACTAGAAGATCTTAATTTGGTGAGCCAATTGGGATTGGTGTACTGATCATTACCTGCAAGTATCATCAATATTGGGTGAAAAACTGTTTGCTGAGATTTCAGGAAACTCGTAGTTTTTTGGAAGCTTGGCAACCCCTTTCAATGAAAGTGAATCTCGTCAGTCTCTGCTTGGGGCTACTTCCATACCACACAAACCATAGTGATAGAACTTGGAACTACATTATTGTGCCAAGTTTCAAAGAGCTAGCACAAACCGTGTTTGATTTAGAGTTCCAACTACATGTATCCATATAGCAGAAAATAGAGTGAAACCTAAACATGACAATGGTTACTGCAAAGGAACGGTTTAACCTAGAAGAACGAAATTTGGTGAGCCAAGTGGGATTGGTGTACTGATCATTACCTGCAAGTATCATCAATATTGGGTGCAAAAATGTTTGCTGAGATTTCAGGAAACTCGTAGTTTTTTGGAAGCTTGGCAACCCCTTTCAATGAATGTGATATTCGTCAGTCTCTGCTTGCTTCTGCTTCAATAGGACACAAACCATAGCGATAGAACTTGGAACTACATTATTGTGCCAAGTTTCAAAGAGCTAGCACAAACCGTGTTTGATTTAGAGTTCCAACTACATGTATCCATATAGGAGAAAACAGAGTGAAACCTAAACATGAAAACGGTTACTGCAAAGGAACGGTTTAACCTAGAAGAACGAAATTTGGTGAGCCAAGTGGGATTGGTGTACTGATCATTACCTGCAAGTATCATCAAGATTGGGTGAAAAACTGTTTGCTGAGATTTCAGGAAACTCGTAGTTTTTTGGAAGTTTGGCAACCCCTTTCAATGAAAGTGATTCTCGTCAGTCTCTGCTTGGGGCTACTTCAATAGGACACAAACCATAGCGAAAGAACTTTGAACTACATTATTATGCCAAGTTTCAAAGAGCTAGCACAAACCGTGTTTGATTTAGAGTTCCAACTACATGTATCCATATAGGAGAAAACAGAGTGAAACCTAAACATGAAAACGGTTACTGCAAAGGAACGGTTTAACCTAGAAGAACGAAATTTGGTGAGCCACGTGGGACTGGTATACTGATCATTACCTGCCAGTATCATCAAGATTGGGTGAAAAAATATTTGCTGAGATTTCAGGGAACTCGTAGTTTTTTGGAAGCTCGGCAACGCCTTACAATGAATGTGATTCTAGTCAGTCTGTGCTTGGTGCTACTTCAATAAGACACATACCATAGCGATAGAACTTGGAACTACATTATTGTGCCAAGTTTCAAAGAGCTAGCACAAACCGTGTTTGATTTAGAGTTCCAACTACATGTATCCATATAGGAGAAAACAGAGTGAAACCTAAACATGAAAACGCTTACTGCAAAGGAACGGTTTAACCTAGAAGAACGAAATTTGGTGAGCCAACTGGGATTGGTGCACTGATCATTACCTGCAAGCATCATCAAGATTGGGTGAAAAAATGTTTGCTGAGATTTCAGGAATCTCGTAGTTTTTTGGAAGCTTGGCAACCCCTTTCAATGAAAGTGATTCGCGTCAGTCTCTGCTTGGGGTACTTCCATAGGACACAAACCATAGCGATAAAACTTGGAACTACATTATTGTGCCAAGTTTCAAAGAGCTAGCACAAACCGTGTTTGATTTAGAGTTCCAACTACATGTATCCATATAGGAGAAACCAGAGTGAAACCTAAACATGAAAACGGTTACTGCAAAGGAAAGGTTTAAACTAGAAGAACGAAATTTGGTGAGCCACGTGGGACTGGTTTACTGATCATTACCTGCAAGTATCATCAATATTGGGCGAAAAAATGTTTGCTGAGATTTCAGGAAACTCGTAGTTTTTTGGAAGCTTGGCAACCCCTTTCAATGAAAGTGATTCTCGTCAGTCTCTGCTTGGGGCTACTTCCATAGGACACAAACCATAGAGATAGAACTTGGAACTGCATTATTGTGATAAGTTTCAAAGCGCTAGGACAAACCGAGTTTGATTTAGAGTTCCAACTACATGTATCCATATAGGAGAAAACAGAGTGAAACCTAAACATGAAAACGGTTACTGCAAAGGAACGATTTAACCTAGAAGAACGAAATTTGATGTGCCAAGTGGGATTGGTGTACTGATCATTACCTGCAAGTATCATCAATATTCGGTGAAAAAATGTTTGCTGAGATTTCAGGAAACTCGTAGTTTTTTGGAAGCTTGGCAACCCCTTTCAATGAAAGTGATTCTCGTCAGTCTCTGCTTGGGGCTACTTCCATAGGACACAAACCATAGTGATAGAACTTGGAACTGCATTATTGTGATAAGTTTCAAAGAGCTAGGACAAACCGTGTTTGATTTAGAGTTCCAACTACATGTATCCATATAGGAGAAAACAGAGTGAAACCTAAACATGAAAACGGTTACTGCAAAGGAAAGGTTTAACCTAGAAGAACGAAATTTGGTGAGCCATGTGGGACTGGTTTACTGATCATTACCTGCAAGTATCATCAATATTGGGCGAAAAAATGTTTGCTGAGATTTCAGGAAACTCGTAGTTTTTTGGAAGCTTGGCAACCCCTTTCAATGAAAGTGATTCTCGTCAGTCTCTGCTTGGGGCTACTTCAATAGGACACAAACCATAGTGATAGAACTTGGAACTGCATTATTGTGATAAGTTTCAAAGAGCTAGGACAAACTGTGTTTGATTTAGAGTTCCAACTACATGTATCCATATAGGAGAAAACAGAGTGAAACCTAAACATGAAAACGGTTACTGCAAAGGAACGATTTAACCTAGAAGAACGAAATTTGATGTGCCAAGTGGGATTGGTGTATTGATCATTACCTGCAAGTATCATCAATATTGGGTGAAAAAATGTTTGCTGAGATTTCAGGAAACTCGTAGTTTTTTGGAAGCTTGGCGACCCCTTTCCAATGAAAGTGAATCTCGTCAGTCTGTGCTTGGGGCTACTTCCATAGGACACAAGACCATAGCGATAGAACTTGGAACTACATTATTGTGCCAAGTTTCAAAGAGCTAGCACAAACCGTGTTTGATTTAGAGTTCCAACTACATGTATCCATATAGGAGCAAACAGAGTGAAACCTAAACATGACAATGGTTACTGCAAAGGAACGGTTTAACCTAGAAGAACGAAATTTGTTGAGCCAAGTGGGATTGGTGTACTGATCATTACCTGCAAGTATCATCAATATTGGGTGCAAAAATGTTTGCTGAGATTTCAGGAAACTGGTAGTTTTTTGGAAGCTTGGCAACCCCTTTCAATGAATGTGATTCTCGTCAGTCGCTGCTTGCGGCTGCTTCAATAGGACACAAACCATAGCGACAGAACTTGGAACTACATTATTGTGCCAAGTTTCAACGAGCTAGCACAAAACGTATTTGATTTAGAGTTCCAACTACATGTATCCATATAGGAGAAAACAGAGTGAAACTTAAACATGAAAACGGTTACTGCAAATGAACGGTTTAACCTAGAAGAACGAAATTTGGTGTGCCAAGTGGGACTGGTGCACTGATCATTACCTGCAAGCATCATCAAGATTGGTGAAAAATGTTTGCTGAGATTTCAGGAATCTCGTAGTTTTTGGAAGCTTGGCAACCCCTTTCAATGAAAGTGATTCGCGTCAGTCTCTGCTTGGGGTACTTCCATAGGACACAAACCATAGCGATAGAACTTTGAACTACAATATTATGCCAAGGTTCAAAGAGCTAGCACAAACCGTGTTTGATTTAGAGTTCCAACTACATGTATCCATATAGAGAAAACAGAGTGAAACTAAACATGAAAACGGTTACTGCAAAGGAACGGTTTAACCTAGAAGAACGAAATTTGGTGTGCCAAGTGGGATTGGTGTACAGATCATTACCTGCCAGTATCATCAAGATTGGGTGAAAAAATGTTTGCTGACATTTCAGGAAACTCGTAGTTTTTTGGAAGCTTGGCAACCCCTTTCAATGAAATTGATTTTCGTCAGTCTCTGCTTGGGGCTACTTCAATAGGACACAAACCATAGCGAAAGAACTTGGAACTACATTATTGTGCCAAGTTTCAAAGACCTAGCACAAACCGTGTTTGATTTAGAGTTCCAACTACATGTATCCATATAGGAGAAAACAGAGTGAAACCTAAACATGAAAACGCTTACTGCAAAGGAACGGTTTAACCTAGAAGAACGAATTTGGTGAGCCAACTGGGATTGGTGCACTGATCATAACCTGCAAGCATCATCAAGATTGGGTGAAAAAATGTTTGCTGAGATTTCAGGAATCTCGTAGTTTTTTGGAAGCTTGGCAACCCCTTTCAATGAAAGTGATTCGCGTCAGTCTCTGCTTGGGGTACTTCCATAGGACACAAACATAGCGATAAAACTTGGAACTACATTATTGTGCCAACTTTCAAAGAGCTAGCACAAACCGTGTTTGATTTAGAGTTCCAACTACATGTATCCATATAGGAGAAAACAGAGTGAAACCTAAACATGAAAACGGTTACTGCAAAGGAAGGTTTAACCTAGAAGAACGAAATTGGGTGAGCCAAGTGGGATTGGGGTCCTGATCATTACCTGCCAGTATCATCAAGATTGGGTGAAAAAATATTTGCTGAGATTTCAGGAAACTCGTAGTTTTTGGAAGCTTGGCAACCCCTTTCAATGAAATTGATTTTCGTCTGTCTCTGCTTGGGGGTACTTCAATAGGGAACACAAACATAGTGATAGAACTTGGAACTACATTATTCTGCCAAGTTTCAAAGAGCTAGCACAAACCGTGTTTGATTTAGAGTTCCAACTACATGTATCCATATAGGAGAAACAGAGTGAAACCTAAACATGAAAACTTTTACTGTAAAGGAACGGTTTAACCTAGAATAACGAAATTTGGTGTGCCAAGTGGGATTGGTGTACTGATCATTACCTGCAAGTATCATCAATATTGGGCTGAAAAAATGTTTGCTGAGATTTCAGGAAACTCGTAGTTTTGGGAAGCTTGGCAACCCCTTTCAATGAAAGTGATTCTCGTCAGTCTCTGCTTGGGCTACTTCCATAGGACAGAAACCATAGTGACAGAACTTGGAACTACATTATTGTGATTAGTTTCAAAGAGCTAGGACAAACGTGTTTGATTTAGAGTTCCAACTACATGTAATCATATAGGGAGAAAACAGAGTGAAACCTAAACATGAAAACGCTTACTGCAAAGGAACGGTTTAAACTAGAAGATCTTAATTTGGTGAGCCAATTGGGATTGGTGTACTGATCATTACCTGTAAGCATCATCAAGATTGGGTTAAAAAATGTTTGCTGAGATTTCAGGAAACTCGTAGTTTTTTGGAAGCTTGGCAACCCCTTTCAATGAATGTGATTCTCGTCAGTCGCTGCTTTCGGCTGCTTCAATAGGACACAAACCATAGCGATAGAACTTGGAACTACATTATTGTGCCAAGTTTCAACGAGCTAGCACAAAACGTATTTGATTTAGAGTTCCAACTACATGTATCCATATAGGAGAAAACAGAGTGAAACTTAAACATGAAAACGGTTACTGCAAAGGAACGGTTTAACCTAGAAGAACGAAATTTGGTGAGCCAAGTGGGACTGGTGTACTGATCATTACCTGCAAGTATCATCAAGATTGGGTGAAAAAATGTTTGCTGAGATTTCAGGAAACTCGTAGTTTTTTGGAAGCTTGGCAACCCCTTTCAATGAAAGTGAATCTCGTCAGTCTCTGCTTGGGGCTACTTCAATAGGACACAAACCATATCGATAGAACTTGGAACTACATTATTGTGCCAAGTTTCAAAGAGCTAGCACAAACCGTGTTTGATTTAGAGTTCCAACTATATGTATCCATATAGGGAGAAAAGAGAGTGAAACCTAAACATGAAAAGGCTTACTGCAAAGGAACGGTTTAAACTAGAAGATCTTAATTTTGTGAGCCAAGTGGGATTGGTGTACTGATCATTACCTGTAAGCATCATCAAGATTGGGTTAAAAAATGTTTGCTGAGATTTCAGGAAACTCGTAGTTTTTTGGAAGCTTGGCAACCCCTTTCAATGAATGTGATCTCGTCAGTCCCTGCTTGCGGCTGCTTCAATAGGACACAAACCATAGTGATAGAACTTGGAACTACATTATTGTGCCAAGTTTCAACGAGCTAGCACAAAACGTATTTGATTTAGAGTTCCAACAACATGTATCCATATAGGAGAAAACAGAATGAAACCTAAACATGAAAACGGTTACTGCAAAGGAACGGTTTAACCTAGAAGAACGAAATTTGATGTGCCAAGTGGGATTGGTGTACTGATCATTATCTGCAAGTATCATCAAGATTGGGTGAAAAAAATGTTTGCTGAGATTTCAGGAAACTCGTAGTTTTTTGGAAGCTTGGCAACCCCTTTCAATGAAAGTGATTCTCGTCAGTCTCTGCTTTGGGCTACTTCAATAGGACACAAACCATAGCGATAGAACTTGGAACTACATTATTGTGCCAAGTTTCAAAGAGCTAGCACAAACCGTGTTTGATTTAGAGTTCCAACTACATGTATCCATATAGGAGAAAACAGAGTGAAACCTAAACATGAAAACGCTTACTGCAAAGGAACGGTTTAAACTAGAAGATCGAAATTTGGTGAGCCAAGTGGGATTGGTGTACTGATCATTACCTGCAAGTATCATCAATATTGGGTGAAAAACTGTTTGCTGAGATTTCAGGAAACTCGTAGTTTTTTGGAAGCTTGGCAACCCCTTTCAATGAAAGTGAATCTCGTCAGTCTCTGCTTGGGGCTACTTCAATAGGACACAAACCATAGCGATAGAACTTGGAACTACATTATTGTGCCAAGATTCAACGAGCTAGCACAAACCGTGTTTGATTTAGAGTTTCCAAATACATGTATATATATAGGAGAAAACAGAGTGAAACCTAAACATGACAATGGTTACTGCAAAGGAACGGTTTAACCTAGAAGAACGAAATTTGGTGAGCCAAGTGGGATTGGTGTACTGATCATTACCTGTAAGTATCATCAATATTGGGTGAAAAAATGTTTTGCTGAGATTTCAGGAAACTCGTAGTTTTTTGGAAGCTTGGCAACCCCTTTCAATGAATGTGATTCTCGTCAGTCTCTGCTTGCGGCTGCTTCAATAGGACACAAACCATAGCGAAAGAACTTTGAACTACATTATTATGCCAAGTTTCAAAGAGCTAGCACAAACCGTGTTTGATTTAGAGTTCCAACTACATGTATCCATATAGGAGAAAACAGAGTAAAACCTACACATGAAAATGGTTACTGCAAACGAACGGTTTAAATTAGAAGAACGAAATTTGGTGAGCCAAGTGGGACTGGTGCACTGATCATTACCTGCAAGAATCATCAAGATTGGGTGAAAAAATGTTTGCTGAGATTTCAGGAATCTCGTAGTTTTTTGGAAGCCTGGCAACCCTTTCAATGAAAGTGATTCGCGTCAGTCTCTGCTTGGGGTACTTCCATAGGACACAAACCATAGCGATAGAACTTGGAATGACATTATTATGCCAAGTTTCAAAGAGCTAGCACAAACCGTGTTTGATTTAGAGTTCCAACTACATGTATCCATATAGGAGAAAACAGAGTGAAACCTAAACATGAAACGGTTACTGCAAAGGAACGGTTTAACCTAGAAGAACGAAATTTCGTGAGCCACGTGGGACTGGTTTACTGATCATTACCTGCCAGTATCATCAAGATTGGGTGAAAAAATATTTGCTGAGATTTTCAGGGAACTCGTAGTTTTATGGAAGCTTCGCAACCCCTTATAATGAATGTGATTCTAGTCAGAATGTGCTTGGTGCTACTTCAATAGGACACAAACCATAGCGATAGAACTTGGAACTACATTATTGTGCCAAGTTTCAAAGAGCTAGCACAAACCGTGTTTGATTTAGAGTTCCAACTACATGTATCCATATAGGAGAAAACAGAGTGAAACCTAAACATGAAAACTTTTACAGTAAAGGAAAGGTTTAACCTAGAAGAACGAAATTTGGTGTGCCAAGTGGGATTGGTGTACTGAACATTACCTGCCAGTATCATCAAGATTGGGTGAAAAAATGTTTGTTGACATTTCAGGAAACTCGTAGTTTTTTGGAAGCTTGGCAACCCCTTTCAATGAAAGTGATTCTCGTCAGTCTCTGATTGGGGCTACTTCAATAGGACACAACCATAGCGAAAGAACTTTGTACTACATTATTATGCCAAGTTTCAAAGAGCTAGCACAAACCGTGTTTGATTTAGAGTTCCAACTAAATGTATCCATATAGGAGAAAACAGAGTGAAACCTAAACATGAAAACGGTTACAGCAAAGAACGGTTTACCTAGAAAAACGAAATTTGGTGAGCCAAGTGGGATTGGTGTACTGATCATTACCTGCAAGTATCATCAAGATTGGGTGCAAAAATGTTTGCTGAGATTTCAGGAAACTCGTAGTTTTTGGAAGCTTGGCGACCCCTTTCAATGAACGTGATTCTCGTCAGTCTCTGCTTGGGGCTACTTCAATAGGACACAAACCATACCGATAGAACTTGGAACTACATTATTGTGCCAAGTGTCAAAGAGCTAGCACAAACCGTGTTTGATTTAGAGTTCCAACTAGATGTATCCATATAGGAGAAAACAGAGTGAAACCTAAACATGAAAACGGTTAATGCAAACGAACGGTTTTAATTTAGAAGAACGAAATTTGGTGAGCCAAGTGAGAATGCTGTACTGATCATTACCTGCAAGTATCATCAAGATTGGGTGAAAAATGTTTGCTGAGATTTCAGGAATCTCGTAGTTTTTTGGAAGCTTGGCAACCCCTTTCAATGAAAGTAATTCTCGTCAGTCTCTGCTTGGGGTACTTCCGTAGGACAGAAACCATAGCGATAGAACTTGGAACTACATTATTGTGCCAAGTTTCAAAAAGCTAGCACAAATCGTGTTTGATTTAGAGTTCCAACTACATGTATCCATATAGGAGAAAGCAGAGTGAAACCTAAACCTGAAAACGGTTACTGCAAAGGAACGGTTTAACCTAGAAGAACGAAATTTGTTGTGAAATGTGGGATTGGGGTACTGATCATTACCGGCAAGTATCATCAAGATTGGATGAAAAAATGTTTGCTGAGATTTCAGGAAACTCGTAGTTTTTTGGAAGCTTGGCAACCCCTTTCAATGAAAGTGATTCTCGTCAGTCTCTGCTTGGGGATACTTCAATAGGACACAAACCATAGCGATAGAACTTGGAACTACATTATTGTGCCAAGTTTTAAAGAGCTAGCACAAACCGTGTTTGATTTACAGTTCCAACTACATGTATCCATATAGGAGATAAAAGAGTGAAACCTAAACATGAAAACGGTTACTGCAAAGGAACGGTTTAACCTACAAGAACGAAATTTGGTGAGCCTAGTGGGATTGGTGTACTGATCATAACCTGCAAGTATCATCAATATTGGGTGAAAAAATATTTGCTGAGATTTCAGGAAACTCGTAGTTTTTTGGAAGCTTGGCAACCCCTTTCAATGAAAGTGATTCTCGTCAGTCTCTGATTGGGGCTACTTCCATAGGACACAAACCATATCGATAGAAGTTGGAACTACAATATTCTGCCAAGTTTCAAAGAGCTAGCACAAACCGTGTTTGATTTAGAGTTCCAAATACATGTATCCATATAGGAGAAAACAGAGTGAAACCTAAACATGAAAACAGATAATGCCAACGAACGGTTGAATTTAGAAAAAACGAAATTTGGTGAGCCAAGTGGGACTGGTGCACTGATCATTACCTGCAAACATCATCAAGATTGGGTGAAAAAAATGTTTGCTGAGATTTCAGGAATCTCGTAGTTTTTTTGGAAGCTTGGCAACCCCATTCAATGAAAGTGATTCTCGTCAGTCTCTGCTTGGGGCTACTTCAATAGGACACAAACCATAGTGTGAGAACTTGGAACTACATTATAGTGCCAAGTTTCAAAGAACTAGCACAAGTCGTGTTTGATTTACAGTTCCAACTACATGTATCCATATAGCAGAATGCAGAGTGAAACCTAAACATGAAAACGGTTACTGCAAAGGAAAGGTTTAACCTAGAAGATCGAAATTTGGTGAGCCAAGTTGGATTGGTGTACTGATCATTACCTGCAAGTATCATCAAGATTGGGTGAAAAAATGTTTGCTGAGATTTCAGGAAACTCGTAGTTTTTTGGAAGCTTGGCAACCCCTTTCAATGAAAGTGATTCTCGTCAGTCTCTGCTTGGGGCTACTTCAATAGGACACAAACCATAGCTATAGAACTTGGAACAACATTATTGTGCCAAGTTTCAAATAGCTAGCACAAACCGTGTTTGATTTAGAGCTCCAACTACATGTATCCATATAGGAGAAAACAGAGTGAAACCTAAACATGAAAACGGTTACTGCAAAGGAACGGTTTAACCTAGAAGAACGAAATTTGGTGAGCCAAGTGGGATTGGTGTACTGATCATTACCTGCCAGTATCATCAAGATTGGGTGAAAAAATGTTTTCTGAGATTTCAGGAAACTCGTAGTTTTTTGGAAGCTTGGCAACCCCTTTCAATGAAAGTGATTCTCGTCAGTCTCTGCTTGGGGCTACTTCAATAGGACACAAACCAAAGCGAAAGAATTTGGAACTACAATATTGTGCCAAGTTTCAAAGAGCCAGCACAAACAGTGTTTGATTTAGAGTTCCAACTACATGTATCCATATAGGAGAAAACAGAGTGAAACTTAAACATGAAAACGGTTCCTGCAAAGGAACGGTTTAACCTAGAACAACGAAATTTGGTGAGCCAAGTGGGATTGGTGTCCTGATCATTACCTGCAAGTATCATCACGATTGGGTCCAAAAATTTTTCCTGAGATTTCAGGAAACTCGTAGATTTTTGGAAGCTTGGCAACCCCTTTCAATGAAAGAGATTCTCGTCTGTCTCTGCTTGGGGCTACTTCAATAGGACACAAACCATATCGATAGAACTTGGAACTACATTATTCTGCCAAGTTTCAAAGAGCTAGCACAAACCATGTTTGATTTAGAGTTCCAACTACATGTATCCATATAGGAGAAAACAGAGTGAAACCTAAACATGAAAACAGATAATGCCAACGAACGGTTGAATTTAGAAAAACGAAATTTGTGAGCCAAGTGGGACTGGTGCACTGATCATTACCTGCAAACATCATCAAGATTGGGTGAAAAAAATGTTTGCTGAGATTTCAGGAATCTCGTAGTTTTTTGGAAGCTTGGCAACCCCATTCAATGAAAGTGATTCTCGTCAGTCTCTGCTTGGGGCTACTTCAATAGGACACAAACCATAGTGAGAGAACTTGGAACTACATTATAGTGCCAAGTTTCAAAGAACTAGCACAAGTCGTGTTTGATTTACAGTTCCAACTACATGTATCCATATAGCAGAATGCAGAGTGAAACCTAAACATGAAAACGGTTACTGCAAAGGAAAGGTTTAACCTAGAAGATCGAATTTGGTGAGCCAAGTTGGATTGGTGTACTGATCATTACCTGCAAGTATCATCAAGATTGGGTGAAAAAATGTTTGCTGAGATTTCAGGAAACTCGTAGTTTTTTGGAAGCTTGGCAACCCCTTTCAATGAAAGTGATTCTCGTCAGTCTCTGCTTGGGGCTACTTCAATAGGACACAAACCATAGCTATAGAACTTGGAACAACATTATTGTGCCAAGTTTCAAATAGCTAGCACAAACCGTGTTTGATTTAGAGCTCCAACTACATGTATCCATATAGGAGAAAACAGAGTGAAACCTAAACATGAAAACGGTTACTGCAAAGGAACGGTTTAACCTAGAAGAACGAAATTTGGTGAGCCAAGTGGGATTGGTGTACTGATCATTACCTGCCAGTATCATCAAGATTGGGTGAAAAAATGTTTTCTGAGATTTCAGGAAACTCGTAGTTTTTTGGAAGCTTGGCAACCCCTTTCAATGAAAGTGATTCTCGTCAGTCTCTGCTTGGGGCTACTTCAATAGGACACAAACCAAAGCGAAAGAACTTGGAACTACAATATTGTGCCAAGTTTCAAAGAGCCAGCACAACAGTGTTTGATTTAGAGTTCCAACTACATGTATCCATATAGGAGAAAACAGAGTGAAACTTAAACATGAAAACGGTTCCTGCAAAGGAACGGTTTAACCTAGAACAACGAAATTTGGTGAGCCAAGTGGGATTGGTGTCCTGATCATTACCTGCAAGTATCATCACGATTGGGTCCAAAAATTTTTCCTGAGATTTCAGGAAACTCGTAGATTTTTGGAAGCTTGGCAACCCCTTTCAATGAAAGAGATTCTCGTCTGTCTCTGCTTGGGGCTACTTCAATAGGACACAAACCATATCGATAGAACTTGGAACTACATTATTCTGCCAAGTTTCAAAGAGCTAGCACAAACCATGTTTGATTTAGAGTTCCAACTACATGTATCCATATAGGAGAAAACAGAGTGAAACCTAAACATGAAAACGGTTACTGCAAAGGAACGGTTTAACCTAGAAGATCGAAATTTGGTGAGCCAAGTTTGATTGGTGTACTGATCATTACCTGCAAGTATCATCAAATTGGGTGAAAAAATGTTTGCTGAGATTTCAGGAAACTCGTAGTTTTTGGAAGCTTGGCAACCCCTTTCAATGAAAGTGATTCTCGTCAGTCTCTGCTTGGGCTACTTCAATAGGACACAAACAATAGCGAAAGAACTTGGAACTACATTATTGTGCCAAGTTTCAAAGAGCTAGCACAAACCATGTTTGATTTAGAGTTCCAACTACATGTATCCATATTGGAGAAAACAGAGTGAAACCTAAACATGAAAACGGTTACTGCAAAGGAACGGTTTACCTAGAAGAACGAAAATTTGGTGAGCAAAGTGGGATTGCTGTACTGATCATTACCTGCCAGTATCCTCAAGATTGGGTGAAAAAATGTTTGCTGAGATTTCAGGAAACTCGTAGTTTTTTGGAAGCTTGGCAACCCTTTTCAATGAAAGTGATTCTCTTCAGTCTCTGCTTGGGGCTACTTCAATAGGACACAAACCATAGTGATAGAACTTGGAACTACATTATTGTGACAAGTTTCAAAAAGCTAGCACAAATCGTGTTTGATTTAGAGTTCCAACTACATGTATACATATAAGAGAAAACAGAGTGAAACCTAAACATGAAAACGGTTACTGCAAAGGAACGGTTTAACCTAGAAGAACTAAATTTGGTGAGCCAAGTGGGAATGGTGTAGTGATCATTACCAGCAAGTTTCATCAAGATTGGGTGAAAAAATGTTTGCTGAGATTTCAGGAAACTCGTAGTTTTTTGGAAGCGTGGCAACCCCTTTCAATGAAAGTGATTCTCGTCAGTCTCTGCTTGGGGCTACTTCAATAGGACACAAACGATAGCGATAGAACTTGGAACTACATTATTGTGCCAAGTTTCAAAGAGCTAGCACAAACCGTGTTTGATTTAGAGTTCCAACTACATGTATACATATAGGAGAAAGCAGAGTGAAACCTAAACATGAAAATGGTTACTGCAAACGAAAGATTCAAACTAGAAGAAAGAAATTTGGTGAGCCACGTGGGACTGGTGTACTGATCATTACCTGCCAGTATCATCACGATTGGGTCCAAAAATGTTTCCTGAGATTTCAGGAAACTCGTAGTTTTTTGGAAGCTTGGCAACCCCTTTCAATGAAAGTGATTCTCGTCAGTCTCTGCTTGGGGCTACTTCAATAGAAGACAAACCATATCGATAGAACTTGGAACTACATTATTCTGCCAAGTTTCAAAGAGCTAGCACACACCGTGTTTGATTTAGAGTTCCAAATACATGTATCCATATAGGAGAAAACAGAGTGAAACCTAAACATGAAAACGGTTACTGCAAAGTAGCGGTTTAACCTAGAAGAACGAAATTTGGTGAGCCAAGTGGGATTGGTGTACTGATCATTACCTGCAAGTATCATCAAGATTGGGTGAAAAAATGTTTGCTGAGATTTCAGGAAACTCGTAGTTTTTTGGAAGCTTGGCAACCCCTTTCAATGAAAGTGATTTTCGTCAGTCTCTGCTTGGGGGCTACTTCAATAGGACACAAACCATAGCGAAAGAACTTGGAACTACATTATTGGGGCAAGTTTCAAAGAGCTAGCACAAACCGTGTTTGATTTAGAGTTTTCAACTACATGTATCCATATTGGAGAAAACAGAGTGAAACCTAAACATGACAACGGTTACTGCAAAGGAACGGTTTAACCTAGAAGAACGAAATTTGGTGAGCCAAGTGGGATTGGTGTACTGATCATTACCTGCAAGTATCATCAAATTGGGTGAAAAAATTTTTGCTGACATTTCAGGAAACTCGTAGTTTTTTTGAAGCTTGGCAACCCCTTTCAATGAAAGTGATTTTCGTCAGTCTCTGCTTGGGGCTACTTCAATAGGACACAAACCATAGCGAAAGAACTTGGAACTACATTATTGTACCAAGTTTCAAAGAGCTAGCACAAACCATGTTTGATTTAGAGTTCCAACTACATGTATCCATATTGGAGAAAAGAGAGTGAAACCTAAACATGAAAACGGTTACTGCAAAGGAACGGTTTAACCTAGAAGAACGAAATTTGGTGAGCAAAGTGGGATTGCTGTACTGATCATTACCTGCCAGTATCCTCAAGATTGGGTGAAAAAATGTTTGCTGAGATTTCATGAAACTCGTAGTTTTTTGGAAGCTTGGCAACCCCTTTCAATGAAAGTGATTCTCTTCAGTCTCTGCTTGGGGCTACTTCAATAGGACACAAACCATAGTGATAGAACTTGGAACTACATTATTGTGCCAAGTTTCAAAGGGCTAGCACAAACCGTGTTTGATTTAGAGTTTCCAACTACATGTATCCATATAGGCAAAAACAGAGTGAAACCTAAATATGAAAACGGTTACTGCAAAGGAACGGTTTAACCTAGAAGAAACGAAATTTGGTGATCCAAGTGGGATTGGTGTACTGATCATTACCTGCAAGTATCATCAAGATAGGGTGAAAAAATGTTTGCTGAGATTTCAGGAAACTCGTAGTTTTTTGTAAGCTTGGCAGCCCCTTTCAATGAAAGTGATTCTCGACAGTCTCTGCTTGGGGCTACTTCAATAGGACACAAACCATAGCGATAGAACTTGGAACTACATTATTGTGCCAAGTTTCAAAAAGCTAGCACAAAATCGTGTTTGATTTAGAGTTCCAACTACATGTATCCATATAGGAGAAAGCAGAGTGAAACCTAAACCTGAAAACGGTTACTGCAAAGGAACGGTTTAACCTAGAAGAACGAAATTTGGTGAGCCAAGTGGGATTGGTGTAGTGATCATTACCGGCAAGTATCATCAAGATTGGATGAAAGAATGTTTGCTGAGATTTCAGGAAACTCGTAGTTTTTTGGAAGCTTGGCAACCCCTTTCAATGAAAGTGATTCTCGTCAGTCTCTGCTTGGGGCTATTTCAATAGGACACAAACCATAGCGAAAGAACTTGGAACTACATTATTGGGGCAAGTTTCAAAGAGCTAGCACAAACCGTGTTTGATTTAGAGTTTCAACTACATGTATCCATATAGGAGAAAACAGAGTGAAACCTAAACATGACAACGGTTACTGCAAAGGAACGGTTTAACCTAGAAGAACGAAATTTGGTGAGCCAAGTGGATTGGTGTACTGATCATTACCTGCAAGTATCATCAAATTGGGTGAAAAAATGTTTGCTGACATTTCAGGAAACTCGTAGTTTTTTGGAAGCTTGGTAACCCCTTTCAATGAAGTGATTCTCGTCAGTCTCTGCTTGGGGCTACTTCCATAGGAGACAAACCATAGCGATAGAACTTGGAACTACATTATTGTGCCAAGTTTCAAGAGCTAGCACAAACCGTGTTTGATTTAGAGTTCCAACTACATGTATCCATATAGGAGAAAACAGAGTGAAACCTAAACATGAAAACGGTTACTGCAAAGGAACGGTTTACCCTAGAAGAACGAAATTTGGTGAGCCAAGTGGGATTGGTGTACTGATCATTACCTGCAAGTATCATCAGGATTGGGTGCAAAAATGTTTGCTGAATTTTCAGGAAACTCGTAGTTTTTTGGAAGTGTGGCAACCCCTTTCAATGAAAATGATTCTCCTCAGTCTCTGCTTGGGGCTACTTCAATAGGACACAAACGATAGCGATAGAACTTGGAACTACATTATTGTGCCAAGTTTCAAAGAGCTAGCACAAACCGTGTATGATTTAGAGTTCCAACTACATGTATCCATATAGGAGAAAACAGAGTGAAACCTAAACATGAAAATGGTTACTGCAAACGAACGGTTCAAACTAGAAGAACGAAATTTGGTGAAACACGTGGGACTGGTGTACTGATCATTACCTGCCAGTATCATCACGATTGGGTCCAATAATGTTTGCTGAGATTTCAGGAAACTCGTAGTTTTTTGGAAGCTTGGCAACCCCTTTCAATGAAAGTGATTCTCGTCAGTCTCTGCTTGGGGCTACTTCAATAGGACACAAACCATAGCGAAAGAACTTGGAACTACATTATTGTGCCAAGTTCAAAGAGCTAGCACAAACCGTGTTTGATTTAGAGTTCCAACTACATGTATCCATATAGGAGAAAACAGAGTGAAACCTAAACATGAAAACGTTTACTGCAAAGGAACGGTTTAACCTAGAAGAACGAAATTTGGTGAGCCAAGTGGGATTGGTGTACTGATGATTACCTGCCAGTATCATCAAGATTGGGTGAAAAAATGTTTTCTGAGATTTCAGGAAACTCGTAGTTTTTTGGAAGCTTGGCAAACCCTTTCAATGAAAGTGATTCTCGTCAGTCTCTGCTTGGGGCTACTTCAATAGGACACAAACCATAGCGAAAGAACTTGGAACTACAATATTGTGCCAAGTTTCAAAGAGCCAGCACAAACAGTGTTTGATTTAGAGTTCCAACTACATGTATCCATATAGGAGAAACAGAGTGAAACTTAAACATGAAAACGGTTACTGCAAAGGAACGGTTTAACCTAGAAGAACGAAATTGGTGAGCCAAGTGGGATTGGTGTCCTGATCATTACCTGCAAGTATCATCACGATTGGGTTCCAAAAATTTTTCCTGAGATTTCAGGAAACTCGTAGTTTTTTGGAAGCTTGGCAACCCGTTTCAATGAAAGTGATTCTCGTCAGTCTCTGCTTGGGGGCTACTTAATATCGATAGAACTTGGAACTACATTATTCTGCCAAGTTTCAAAGAGCTAGCACAAACCGTGTTTGATTTAGAGCTCCAACTACATGTATCCATATAGGAGAAAACAGAGTGAAACCTAAACATGGAAACGGTTACTGCAAAGGAACGGTTTAACCTAGAAAAACGAAATTTGGTGAGCAAAGTGGGATTGCTGTACTGATCATTACCTGCCAGTATCCTCAAGATTGGGTGAAAAAATGTTTGCTGAGATTTCAGGAAACTCGTAGTTTTTTGGAAGCTTGGCAACCCCTTTCAATGAAAGTGATTCTCTTCAGTCTCTGCTTGGGGCTACTTCACTAGGACACAAATCATAGTGATAGAACTTGGAACTACATTATTGTGACAAGTTTCAAAAAGCTAGCACAAATCGTGTTTGATTTAGAGTTCCAACTACATGTATCCATATAGGAGAAAACAGAGTGAAACCTAACATGAAAACGGTTACTGCAAAGGAAAGGTTTAACCTAGAAGAACTAAATTTGGTGAGCCAAGTGGAATGGTGTAGTGATCAATACAGCAAGTATCATCAAGATTGGGTGAAAAAATGTTTGCTGAGATTTCAGGAAACTCGTAGTTTTTTGGAAGCGTGGCAACCCCTTTCAATGAAAGTGATTCTCGTCAGTCTCTGCTTTGGGCTACTTCAATAGGACACAAACGATAGCGATAGAACTTGGAACTACATTATTGTGCCAAGTTTCAAAGAGCTAGCACAAACCGTGTTTGATTTAGAGTTCCAACTACATGTATCCATATAGGAGAAAGCAGAGTGAAACCTAAACATGAAAATGGTTACTGCAAACGAACGATTCAAACTAGAAGAAAGAAATTTGGTGAGCCACGTGGGACTGGTGTACTGATCATTACCTGCCAGTATCATCACGATTGGGTCCAAAAATGTTTCCTGAGATTTCAGAAACTCGTAGTTTTTTGGAAGCTTGGCAACCCCTTTCAATGAAAGTGATTCTTCGTCAGTCTCTGCTTGGGGCTACTTCAATAGGACACAAACCATATCGATAGAACTTGGAACTACATTATTCTGCCAAGTTTCAAAGAGCTAGCACAAACGTGTTTGATTTAGAGTTCCAACTACATGTATCCATATAGGAGAAACAGAGTGAAACCTAAACATGAAAACGGTTACTGCAAAGTAACGGTTTACCTAGAAGAACGAAATTTGGTGAGCCAAGTGGGATTGGAGTACTGATCATTACCTGCAAGTATCATCAAGATTAGGTGAAAAATGTTTGCTGAGATTTCAGGAAACTCGTAGTTTTTTGGAAGCTTGGCAACCCCTTTCAATGAAAGTGATTCTCGTCAGTCTCTGCTTGGGGCTACTTCAATAGGACACAACCATAGCGAAAGAACTTGGAACTACATTATTGGGGCAAGTTTCAAAGAGCTAGCACAAACCGTGTTTGATTTAGAGTTTCAACTACATGTATCCATATTGGAGAAAACAGAGTGAAACCTAAACATGAAAACGGTTACTGCAAAGGAACGTTTAACCTAGAAGAACGAAATTTGGTGAGCCAAGTGGGATTGGTGTACTGATCATTACCTGCAAGTATCATCAAATTGGGTGAAAAAATGTTTGCTGACATTTCAGGAAACTCGTTAGTTTTTTGGAAGCTTGGCAACCCCTTTTCAATGAAGTGATTTCGTCAGTCTCTGCTTGGGGCTACTTCAATAGGACAGAACCATAGCGAAAGAACTTGGAACTACATTATTGTACCAAGTTTCAAAGAGCTAGCACAAACCATGTTTGATTTAGAGTTCCAACTACATGTATCCATATAGGAGAAAACAGAGTGAACCTAAACATGAAAACGGTTACTGCAAAGGAACGGTTTACCTAGAAGAACGAAATTTGGTGAGCCAAGTGGGATTGGTGTACTGATTATTACCTGCAAGTATCATCAGGATTGGGTGCAAAAATGTTTGCTGAATTTTCAGGAAACTCGTAGTTTTTTGGAAGCCTGGCAACCCTTTCAATGAAAATGATTCTCGTCAGTCTCTGCTTGGGGCTACTTCAATAGGACACAAACGATAGCGATAGAACTTGGAACTACATTTATTGTGCCAAGTTTCAAAGAGCTAGCACAAACCGTGTTTGACTTAGAGTTCCAACTACATGTATCCATATAGGAGAAAACAGAGTGAAACCTAAACATGAAAATGGTTACTGCAAACGAACGGTCAAACTAGAAAACGAAATTTGGTGAGCCACGTGGGACTGGTGTACTGATCATTACCTGCCAGTATCATCACGATTGGGTCCAATAATGATTGCTGAGATTTCAGGAAACTCGTAGTTTTTTGGAAGCTTGGCAACCCCTTTCAATGAAAGTGATTCTCTTCAGTCTCTTGCTTGGGGCTACTTCAATAGGACACAAACCATAGTGATAGAACTTGGAACTACATTATTGTGCCAAGTTTCAAAGGGCTAGCACAAACCGTGTTTGATTTAGAGTTCCAACTACATGTATCCATATAGGCGGAAAACAGAGTGAAACCTAAACCTGAAAACGGTTACTGCAAAGCAACGGTTTAACCTAGAAGAAAGAAATTTGGTGAGCCAAGTGTGATTGGTGTAGTGATCATTACCGGCAAGTATCATCAAGATTGGATGAAAAAATGTTTGCTGAGATTTCAGGAAACTCGTAGTTTTTTGGAAGCTTTGGCAACCCCTTTCAATGAAAGTGATTCTCGTCAGTCTCTGCTTGGGGCTACTTCAATAGGACACAAACCATAGCGATAGAACTTGGAACTACATTATTGTGCCAAGTTTCAAAGAGCTAGCACAAACCGTGTTTGATTTAGAGTTCCAACTACATGTATCCATATAGGAGAAACAGAGTGAAACCTAACATGAAACGGTTACTGCAAAGGAACGGTTTACCTACAAGAACGAAATTTGGTGAGCCAAGTGGGATTGGTGTACTGATCATTACCTGCAAGTATCATCAATATTGGGTGAAAAACTGTTTGCTGAGATTTCAGGAAACTCGTAGTTTTTGGAAGCTTGGCAACCCTTTCAATGAAAGTGATTCTCGTCAGTCTCTGCTTGGGGCTACTTCAATAGGACACAAACCATAGCGAAAGAACTTGGAACTACATTTTGTGCCAAGTTTCAAAGAGCTAGCACAAACCATGTTTGATTAGAGTTCCAACTACATGTATCCATATTGGAGAAAACAGAGTGAAACCTAAACATGAAAACGGTTACTGCAAAGGAATGGTTTAACCTAGAAGAACGAATTTGGTGAGCAAAGTGGGATTGCTGTACTGATCATTACTGCCAGTATCCTCAAGATTGGGTGAAAAAATGTTTGCTGAGATTTCAGGAAACTCGTTGTTTTTTGGAAGCTTGGCAACCCCTTTCAATGAAAGTGATTCTCTTCAGTCTCTGCTTGGGGCTACTTCACTAGGACACAAACCATAGTGATAGAACTTGGAACTACATTATTGTGACAAGTTTCAAAAAGCTAGCACAAATCGTGTTTGATTTAGAGTTCCAACTACATGTATCCATATAGGAGAAAACAGAGTGAAACCTAAACATGAAAACGGTTACTGCAAAGGAACGGTTTAACCTAGAAGAACTAAATTTGGTGAGCCAAGTGGAATGGTGTAGTGATCATTACCAGCAAGTATCATCAGATTGGGTGAAAAAATGTTTGCTGAGATTTCAGGAAACTCGTAGTTTTTTGGAAGCGTGGCAACCCTTTCAATGAAAGTGATTCTCGTCAGTCTCTGCTTGGGGCTACTTCAATAGGACACAAACGATAGCGATAGAACTTGGGAACTACATTATTGTGCCAAGTTTCAAAGAGCTAGCACAAACCGTGTTTGATTTAGAGTTCCAACTACATGTATCCATATAGGAGAAAGCAGAGTGAAACCTAAACATGAAAATGGTTACTGCAAAGGAACGATTCAAACTAGAAGAAAGAAATTTGGTGAGCCACGTGGGACTGGTGTACTGATCATTACCTGCCAGTATCATCACGATTGGGTCCAAAAATGTTTCCTGAGATTTCAGGAAACTCGTAGTTTTTTGGAAGCTTGGCAACCCCTTTCAATGAAAGTGATTCTCGTCAGTCTCTGCTTGGGGCTACTTCAATAGAAGACAAACCATATCGATAGAACTTGGAACTACATTATTCTGCCAAGTTTCAAAGAGCTAGCACAAACCGTGTTTGATTTAGAGTTCCAACTACATGTATCCATATAGGAAGAAAACAGAGTGAAACCTAAACATGAAAACGGTTACTGCAAAGAAACGGTTTAACCTAGAAGAACGAAATTTGGTGAGCCAAGTGGGATTGGTGTACTGATCATTACCTGCAAGTATCATCAAGATTGGGTGAAAAAAATGTTTGCTGAGATTTCAGGAAACTCGTAGTTTTTTGGAAGCTTGGCAACCCCTTTCAATGAAAGTGATTCTCGTCAGTCTCTGCTTGGGGCTACTTCAATAGGACACAAACCATAGCGAAAGAACTTGGAACTACATTATTGGGGCAAGTTTCAAAGAGCTAGCACAAACCGTGTTTGATTTAGAGTTTCAACTACATGTATCCATATTGGAGAAAACAGAGTGAAACCTAAACATGACAACGGTTACTGCAAAGGAACGGTTTAACCTAGAAGAACGAAATTTGGTGAGCCAAGTGGGATTGTGTACTGATCATTACCTGCAAGTATCATCAAATTGGGTGAAAAAATGTTTGCTGACATTTCAGGAAACTCGTAGTTTTTGGAAGCTTGGCAACCCCTTTCAATGAAAGTGATTTTCGTCAGTCTCTGCTTTGGGCTACTTCAATAGGACACAAACCATAGCGAAAGAACTTGGAACTACATTATTGTACCAAGTTTCAAAGAGCTAGCACAAACCATGTTTGATTTAGAGTTCCAACTACATGTATCCATATAGGAGAAAACAGAGTGAAAACCTAAACATGAAACGGTTACTGCAAAGGAACGGTTTACCCTAGAAGAACGAAATTTGGTGAGCCAAGTGGGATTGGTGTACTGATCATTACCTGCAAGTATCATCAGGATTGGGTGCAAAAATGTTTGCTGAATTTTCAGGAAACTCGTAGTTTTTTGGAAGCGTGGCAACCCCTTTCAATGAAAATGATTCTCGTCAGTCTCTGCTTGGGGCTACTTCAATAGGACACAAACGATAGCGATAGAACTTGGAACTACATTATTGTGCCAAGTTTCAAAGAGCTAGCACAAACCGTGTTTGATTTAGAGTTCCAACTACATGTATCCATATAGGAGAAAACAGAGTGAAACCTAAACATGAAAATGGTTACTGCAAACGAACGGTTCAAACTAGAAAAACGAAATTTGGTGAGCCACGTGGGACTGGTGTACTGATCATTACCTGCCAGTATCATCACGATTGGGTCCAATAATGATTGCTGAGATTTCAGGAAACTCGTAGTTTTTTGGAAGTTTGGCAACCCCTTTCAATGAAAGTGATTCTCTTCAGTCTCTGCTTGGGGCTACTTCAATAGGACACAAACATAGTGATAGAACTTGGAACTACATTATTTGTGCCAAGTTTCAAAGGGCTAGCACAAACCGTGTTTGATTTAGAGTTCCAACTACATGTATCCATAAAGGCGAAAACAGAGTGAAACCTAAACCTGAAAACGGTTACTGCAAAGTAACGGTTAACCTAGAAGAAAGAAATTTGGTGAGCCAAGTGTGATTGGTGTAGTGATCATTACCGGCAAGTATCATCAAGATTGGATGAAAAAATGTTTGCTGAGATTTCAGGAAACTCTAGTTTTTTGGAAGCTTGGCAACCCCTTTCAATGAAAGTGATTCTCGTCAGTCTCTGCTTGGGGCTACTTCAATAGGACACAAACCATAGCGATAGAACTTGGAACTACATTATTGTGCCAAGTTTCAAAGAGCTAGCACAAACGTGTTTGATTTAGAGTTCCAACTACATGTATCCATATAGGAGAAAACAGAGTGAAACCTAAACATGAAAACGGTTACTGCAAAGGAACGGTTTAACCTACAAGAACGAAATTTGGTGAGCCAAGTGGGATTGGTGTACTGATCATTACCTGCAAGTATCATCAATATTGGGTGAAAAAATGTTTGCTGAGATTTCAGGAAACTCGAGTTTTTGGAAGCGTGGCAAACCCTTTCAATGAAAGTGATTCTCGTCAGTTCTCTGCTTGGGGCTACTTCCATTGGACACAAACGATAGCGATAGAACTTGAACTACATTATTGTGCCAAGTTTCAAAAAGCTAGCACAAATCGTGTTTGATTTAGAGTTCCAACTATATGTATCCATATAGGAGAAAGCAGAGTGAAACCTAAACCTGAAAACGGTTACTGCAAAGGAACGGTTTAACCTAGAAGAACGAAATTTGGTGAGCCAAGTGGGATTGGTGTAGTGATCATTACCGGCAAGTATCATCAAGATTGGATGAAAAAATGTTTGCTGAGATTTCAGGAAACTCGTAGTTTTTGTAAGCTTGGCAACCCCTTTCAATGAAAGTGATTCTCGTCAGTCTCTGCTTGGGGCTACTTCAATAGGACACAAACCATAGCGATAGAACTTGGAACTACATTATTGTACCAAGTTTCAAAGAGCTAGCAAAAACCGTGTTTGATTTAGAGTTCCAACTACATGTATCCATATAGGAGAAAACAGAGTGAAACCTAAACATGAAAACGGTTACTGCAAAGGAACGGTTTAACCTACAAGAACGAAATTTGGTGAGCCAAGTGGGATTGGTGTACTGATCATTACCTGCAAGTATCATCAATATTGGGTGAAAAATGTTTGCTGAGATTTCAGGAAACTCGTAGTTTTTTGGAAGCTTGGTAACCCCTTTCAATGAAGTGATTCTCGTCAGTCTCTGCTTGGGGCTACTTCCATAGGAAAACAAACCATAGCGATAGAACTTGGAACTACATTATTGTGCCAAGTTTCAAATAGCTAGCACAAACCGTGTTTGATTTAGAGTTCCAACTACATGTATCCATATAGGAGAAAACAGAGTGAAACTAAACATGAAACGGTTACTGCAAAGGAACGGTTAACCTACAAGAACGAAATTTGGTGAGCCAAGTGGGATTGGTGTACTGATCATTACCTGCCAGTATCATCAAGATTGGGTGAAAAATGTTTTCTGAGATTTCAGGAACTCGTAGTTTTTTGGAAGCTTGGCAACCCCTTTCAATGAAAGTGATCTCGTCAGTCTCTGCTTGGGGCTACTTCAATAGGACACAAACCAAAGCGAAAGAACTTGGAACTACAATATTGTGCCAAGTTTCAAAGAGCCAGCACAAACAGTGTTTGATTTAGAGTTCCAACTACATGTATCCATATAGGAGAAAACAGAGTGAAACTTAAACATGAAAACGGTTACTGCAAAGGAACGGTTTAACAAGAACAACGAAATTTGGTGAGCCAAGTGGGATTGGTGTCCTGATCATTACCTGCAAGTATCATCACGATTGGGTCCAAAAATTTTTCCTGAGATTTCAGGAAACTCGTAGATTTTTGGAGCTTGGCAACCCCTTTCAATGAAAGAGATTCTCGTCTGTCTCTGCTTGGGGCTACTTCAATAGGACACAAACCATATCGATAGAACTTGGAACTACATTATTCTGCCAAGTTTCAAAGAGCTAGCACAAACCATGTTTGATTTAGAGTTCCAACTACATGTATCCATATAGGAGAAAAAAGAGTGAACTTAAACATGAAAACGGTTACTGCAAAGGAACGGTTTAACCTAGAAGATCGAAATTTGGTGAGCCAAGTTTGATTGGTGTACTGATCATTACCTGCAAGTATCATCAAATTGGGTGAACAATGTTTGCTGAGATTTCAGGAAACTCGTAGTTTTTGGAAGTTGGCAACCCCTTTCAATGAAAGTGATTCTCGTCAGTCTCTGCTTGGGGCTACTTCAATAGGACACAAACCATAGCGAAAGAACTTGGAACTACATTATTGTGCCAAGTTTCAAAGAGCTAGCACAACCATGTTTGATTAGAGTTCCCAACTACATGTATCCATATTGGAGAAAACAGAGTGAAACTAACATGAAAACGGTTACTGCAAAGGAACGGTTTAACCTAGAAGAACGAAATTTGGTGAGGCAAGTGGGATTGCTGTACTGATCATTACCTGCCAGTATCCTCAAGATTGGGTGAAAAATGTTTGCTGAGATTTCAGGAAACTCGTAGTTTTTTGGAAGCTTGGCAACCCTTTTCAATGAAAGTGATTCTCTTCAGTCTCTGCTTGGGGCTACTTCAATAGGACACAAACCATAGTGATAGAACTTGGAACTACATATTGTGACAATTTTCAAAAGCTAGCACAAATCGTGTTTGCTTTAGAGTTCCAACTACATGTATACATATAAGAGAAAACAGAGTGAAACCTAAACATGAAAACGGTTACTGCAAAGGAACGGTTTAACCTAGAAGAACTAAATTTGGTGAGCCAAGTGGAATGGTGTAGTGATCATTACCAGCAAGTATCATCAAGATTGGTGAAAAAATGTTTGCTGAGATTTCAGGAAACTCGTAGTTTTTTGGAAGCGTGGCAACCCCTTTCAATGAAAGTGATTCTCGTCAGTCTCTGCTTGGGGCTACTTCAATAGGACACAAACGATAGCGATAGAACTTGGAACTACATTATTGTGCCAAGTTTCAAAGAGCTAGCACAAACCGTGTTTGATTTAGAGTTCCAACTACATGTATACATATAGGAGAAAGCAGAGTGAAACCTAAACATGAAAATGGTTACTGCAAACGAAAGATTCAAACTAGAAGAAAGAAATTTGGTGAGCCACGTGGGACTGGTGTACTGATCATTACCTGCCAGTATCATCACGATTGGGTCCAAAAATGTTTCCTGAGATTTCAGGAAACTCGTAGTTTTTTGGAAGCTTGGCAACCCCTTTCAATGAAAGTGATTCTCGTCAGTCTCTGCTTGGGGCTACTTCAATAGAAGACAAACCATATCGATAGAACTTGGAACTACATTATTCTGCCAAGTTTCAAAGAGCTAGCACACACCGTGTTTGATTTAGAGTTCCAAATACATGTATCCATATAGGAGAAAACAGAGTGAAACCTAAACATGAAAACGGTTACTGCAAAGTAGCGGTTTAACCTAGAAGAACGAAATTTGGTGAGCCAAGTGGGATTGGTGTACTGATCATTACCTGCAAGTATCATCAAGATTGGGTGAAAAAATGTTTGCTGAGATTTCAGGAAACTCGTAGTTTTTTGGAAGCTTGGCAACCCCTTTCAATGAAAGTGATTTCGTCAGTCTCTGCTTGGGGCTACTTCAATAGGACACAAACCATAGCGAAAGAA